>NC_056732.1:1552617830-1552720330 GCF_019279795.1 Protopterus annectens | reverse complement strand
CATGCCCATGGCCTGCCATGTCATGGTGTGGATAGCCCACTTCCCTCTGTAGTGTTGGAGGTACTACCACTACTGGAGCGTGAGTGTGCATGGACATGTGGTCTCTAAGCAGATGGTGTTGCTGACCACATGCACGATGCCCTACCCCAACCAGATGTTTCAGCACAATGTGTGGCAAAGACAGATACTATCACAGCCCACTGTCTGTCCACTACATCAGTGAAATGATCCATAATGTCACCAATATGGAGGAGGCAGTCACGGATGTCAGGTTGTGCTGCATCTAAGACCCTGAGCATCCATCTGGTGCTGTGGTTGGTACATGCCTGTGCCTCCATGCTGTGACACCTGTGACAGGAGGTGGATGGACAGCAGTCACCCTTCAAGCACCCCTGTCAATCTGCCTGTGTGGGACCTCGCCAGCTGACTGGCTATGGCCAATGTCAGCACTCACTGATGCCATAGTTGTCACACTGTCCTTTTCAATATCATCATCATGTGACTGTCCAATATCTGTGGCCTCTGGGTACTGGGTATGTTTTATTTTATTTATTTATTTTTATTTTACATTTGTTTACCGGGATAGTCCAACTGGATACATGTCCATTTACAGCGGAGGCCCAGGGAGAGAAAGCTCCACATTCAGTACAGAAAAACAAATAGTTGTACAATATAATAACAATATGATCATCTATACAGAAGCAAAAAATTGACAATAGATAAAAATACAACTTTTGATACAAAAAACAAAATTAGACACTAGATAAAAAAAACAACTTTCGATACAGAAACAGAAACTGACACTAGATAAGCATTATAACTGACTATAGAGACAGACAGAGACTACTTAAAAATTAATTTGTGTAAGTTTAGCATGAGCTAGTATAACTATAAGAAACTTGAGTAGAAAATTGAGTGCAGGAACAATGGAGGCAGAAGAGGGAGGACAACCACTTGGACAGATTCAGCCCCCGACAACCCCACCTGTGCCTCACCATGGAAACCACCACCATCAGAGCCCAATGGGACACTGACATCAGGTTATGAGAGGGACAGCCTCCAGCTCCCCTCTTCACCTGTGAGGAGGAAGACAAAATCAGTACATTATTACCTGCACTATTATGTATGGTAATCCACACAGACTCATACAGATGAGAAGCCACAGCTACATTACCAGTCTCACATCTTCTCATTACTGATCTCATGCACAACACACAACATCCACATGTACAGTAGCTAATGTGATACTGCCTACATTGCTGACATTCTGAGTATGTGTGCACAGCTGTGCATTAAAACAACCCCTGCCCAATGCAGATAGACCTAACACTCATGTACAGGTATGCAGGGCCTGCCACAATGACTGACACAGTATTACACTGGTGAACAGAGTAAGTTTACCTGGACACTCCTCTAATGTGGCATCCACCTCCAGGATGTATGGGGTGATGGATACCTGAGAGCTGCTGGTCGGTTCTAGGTTTGCCAGGAATTCCTTTGTGGATGTGAGTGGTTGTTCCGATGCAGGCCCTCCACCAATGGCAGCAGGATCTCTAGCCAGAGCAGCTGCCCTTTGTGCAACATTCAGCATATCAGTGGCCCCTGTGTTGGACCCACTCGTAGGTCCTGTCCTGATGTCTACTTTGGTTAACTGCCCTGACAAGGTCACCCCACAATGCTATATGCTGGTCACAACCTTGGCGACCCCTTGCATGCAGGATGTGATGATGCAGTCTGAGGCCATCCAGGATAACAGCATTCTCAGCAACTGTGAATAGGGGGTACCTTCTGCGATACATTGTTCCTGAAAGACAACAGGGGAGGGACACATTACAGGACCACATACATTGACAACAACTATGTACAGACCCTTCACAAACAATACGGCCTGCACTACATGCATGGCTATCATCAAGATAGTAGCAATACTGGATATGTCCCTGTGTGCCGTGACAGATTATGCTCTATGTATCTACACCCATCACTGCAGTCTACCGTGGTGTGTCCCCTATGGGCAAGCTCCCACTAATATGTCATACAGCCGCTGCCGAACAAATAGCTGTGTCATATTACAACTATATGGGGACAGTCCAGCAACAGCAGTGTGTCACAGCAACAGACAGCAATGCAAATCTCCTGTAGTATATGTTTCCTGTAGGCGACCCCCCCGTACACAGATATTTGCGGACTCTGATACTGCCCCCCCCCCTTTGAACTGGCAGCTTCTTGTTCCTTGAAGTTTCTTTCTTGGAAAACCCTTCTTCTGGTCGCAGTTATGTCGGCCAGAAGAGTTTCTGAACTTCAGGCTCTTTGTGTTCGTCTTCCTTACCTAGTTTTTCACAATGATAGAGTTTCTCTTCGGACTAACCCACATTTCTTCCAAAGGTTACTTCTGATTATAATTTGAATCAGTCTATTGAACTGCCTGAGTTCTTTCCAAATTATTCCAACAAGGCAGAATACAAATTACATCAGTTGGACGTCCATAGACAATTACGCTTTTACTTGCATAGAACCAAGCAAATCAGAAAATCAGACCAGTTGTTCCTGTCTTACACTAAGGGAAAACAAGGCATACCGGTGTCAAAAGTCACCTCATCTAGGTGGTTGACGTCTACTATTACTTTTATATATCAGTTAAGAAATAAAGACCTTCCTGCTAAACCCAAAGGTCACTCCACCAGAGCTCTAGCTACTTCTGTGGCTTTTCAGGTCAGATTGCCAATGGAAACTATTTGTGCGTCAGCTACATGGGCTAATCCACATACCTTCATTACACATTATAAGCTGGATGTGGCTTCCAGAAGCAGAGCTGATTTTGGTTCCACTGTTCTGAAGAGTCTGTTCCGATGAGCCACCCAGGATTGAGGTGCTAGGGATGCTGCCCCAACCAGCAAGAATGAAGGCGAGATAGACAACTTAACATTAAGAAGTTATGTACCTACTATAACGTTCCATGTTAGTTGTCTTCTTCTCGCCTTCTTTCTTGCATCCCACCCTCCATCCCCCTATCCTAGTAGACTGAGAAGAGTTCCTTAGGCTTGTTTATCACTAGCTGAGTCTTCTCTGGCTATTACTTCTGACTGTCAGTCTCTCCAGTAGGTTCCTGTATCCTGCTACATTTACTGTATTATCATAATGGTTATTGTTATGTCTGTAGTTAGGTTACCAAATGAGATCTGGGTATCTAGTGCCAGGCATCATGGGATATAGGGGGGGGCATCGAGCCAGTAAGCAGCTCTCGAGCTTTTGAAGATGGCCGAGTCGGAGCCGAGGATCGGCTCAGAACCCAACCAACCAGCAAGAATGAAGGCAAGAATAGACAACTTAACATTATCTGTTAGTTTATTCA
The DNA here is from genome assembly GCF_019279795.1 of Protopterus annectens. Taxonomy (NCBI): domain Eukaryota; kingdom Metazoa; phylum Chordata; order Ceratodontiformes; family Protopteridae; genus Protopterus; species Protopterus annectens. The sequence goes on along the minus strand of NC_056732.1, from coordinate 1,552,716,978 downwards.
TAGTTTTACATTATATGGCCAATATGTATCCCCTGTCTCTGAGGTTGGGCCTATGTCCCCCCCATTAGTTATGGCTATGACCGAATCCCTGTTGTGTGGGGTTGACAGTATGTTAGCCATAGCTTCCAACCAATGAGGGACAAATGTCAACAAAACAATGACCTAGCCAGGGCGCATCATGAACTGTCAGAGACACCTGTATAATGCCAGCAGTAATTATGTGTGGCATTGACAGACTGAGAGGCAGTGAATGACAGTACATTGTTCGATGTTACAGGAGTGTACACCCTTACTTAGTGTCACAATGTCTAACACAGATTATAGTAGTTTCCTACAACCGACCATTGTAGTAGGGAGTAACAGGGGCAGACCTGGGATTTGACTCAAGGCAGGGACAGATGAGAGGCATGCCTGCAGCTGTTGGACAGCAGAGTATCACCAACATGTCAATACCACAGATGTATGACAGGCCTACTGTTGTAATCCCTATTCCCCATACCTCCATCCCACAATCTTCATCCCATTATATGGGGACAGCTATTACATACCTAGTAGACTGAAGTACTCCTTTTTTGAAGTGTTCTTCTGCAAATAGCTTGCAAATCATTTGTCTGTTGGAGCAAAACAACATACAGACCTGTTCCCCATAGGCAGTTGATTGCCTTTTGTAGATAATGCTCATTAACAGGTAATTGCCTGTGCACCAATCTGTGACTCAGAATTGCTAACTGCATCCAACACAGCTGGGTTGCACTTTCATTAGCCAATGGCATGGCACCACAGTGCAATATTTAAAGCCTTCATGTAGGCCTTGGCCCCTTTCTTAGTCTTTGAGATGGAAATTACTGAGGTGTGGAGACTAGAACATCACAGAAGGTAGGTACAAATACTGTCCACTAATGACATTTCTCAGGTATGTCCACAGTTTTGCATGATATGTTTGGCCATTGTCCCATGACATTGTGATTATCTGGCAGTTCAGTGGTAAACATTGTGGACTGAGGTCAGTTAGGAGATGGAGACATGTGAGTGCCTGACATCATACCCATCAGATATGCATGCTGATACAGTAGCTGCTATTCTATCAGCTCACTATCTTTGTAGGGGCAAACCGTGACACATGTCCCTGTCACTAGAATTTGCCCCCCCCCCCCAACCCTTATGTATGGGTTTATCTGGATCCCTTGTTCTAGGGTGGTTGTGAGGTATGGTAGGTCTGTAGCAGCTAGTTTAAGAAACAGCTGCATCTGCTCCAGGTTGCAACTGCTGCTGCAGCCTAGGGCACATGGGGGAATGTGACCTCTTTGGAGGACAGCAAGCTGTATGTGTAACTGAGGCAGCAGTGTCAGCTCTGTCATCACAGCAGAGCTAGGGTAAGGGTACCCTTTACAGTCCAATCGAGCCATGTGCTTAAAGTACATCTGTTATGTAACATTGCCAATCACAGAGTAGTTGGCGACATATAGTTTGGCTATACAAATATGTGCAGTGTGCCCCTATCTACAGGCCTTCAACTTGCAAACATGGGTAGCAGTTCATTCAGTAGCAGCAACCTGTGTGGGTTAAAACTGCATGACTCTCACTCATTACTTGCTGTGTTCACAAGAATGTAATTAATGTACAACACAATGGATTTGAACCCACCCTTTGGGTGGCAAAATATACTACATGCAAGGCATTTAACAGACTGTACTACTAAATCAGTTTTGCAATAGGTGTATTTGCAAGATATATATGCATACATACAGTCTGTGTCACAAGTTGTCTACATCCATCATTATGTGCATGGCTTTCAAAGGCAGTTGTGGTGCAGGGTCCCAGTTGTACACATGTACTTTACCAATGCTGCCTTAGCAGGTGTGTTTAAAGATGTTGCTGCTAAAAAGGTACGTCCCTGGAATCCCAGACCTCACATAGAGTGATTATTATTTATTTGGCTGTGTGCAGATGTACTTTTTGCATCACAGTCCCAGGGACGCTCCTATTTTTCCCATTAGATGTACTTGCAGTCTGTCAGTGGCAATCAGTATATTTTGCTGGAAACACCTGCTTCAAATAAGACCTGAATGACCTAGTGGGCTAATGCACTATGCTGTAGTTGACAGGGACCCAGTTTTGAGACGTGACACGGCTGATTATTTTGCAGATGTGTCTGACAGTATCAGAAACACATAAGACCATTAAGGCACTTTAAAGCACTTTTAAGCAGGTTTATGTGGGTTTGTACACTGTGCCGCTCTATGCAAACCAGCACTAAAAAATATAGAAAGAAAAGAAAAAGGGGGTGATAGGACAGTGGTGAAATGCGGTCAAGTAGGGGGAAAAACACACTGAAAGGCAGGTAGGGATGTGCAGGAAGGGTGTAGGAAAGGACCATAGCTTTCCATTTCTTCTACAGCAATGGCTGTGCAGTTTGACATAATTTGTGGATGAATTTGGACTCTCCAACCCCAGAAAGAGGAGTGATGACAACATAAATGTGTTGTCAAGCCAATTGGACCAAATTGACTGTGTCCAGCGGACACATGTGTGAAATGGAGAGCTATGTATGGGGTGCTTTTTTTTGTGGAACAGATGAGAGAGAGTGGAATGTTGGGGAAGGGTTGTAGGTACATGTGGAGAGATAAGCTGGGTAGGGGAGGATGCATTTGCAGATAGAAAAGACAGGGGCAGTGTGTGACACATGAGAGGAGTATACACCTTGGATGGGGAGGGTGTTGTGGAATTTGAGGAGCATGTGCCTCCAGATGGCAGCAGCATGACTGAGATTCCTACCCATGAGTAGTCAACACTGCTCCTGCACTGCCCCGAAAGTGGCTCTGCTGGAGTATGAGCGCCAGGGCCAGCAGGCCCCACCAGGTTGTCCAGTCTGCCCTCTATCTAGTGCAGGATCATTCATAGCTCCTATGAATGATCCCACGCACCATAGCTGGTAGGTGTTCTTGGGTGACTACCACCCCTCCGATACCGCTCCTGGGGAGGGGGACCCCACCCCTGAGGCGATTCCACCTGAAGGTGGTGTAGGGCCAGCAGAGGAGGCAGCACCAGCCTTAGTCCCAGTTGCGCTGGAACCCGGTGCCACGGCCTGCTGAGGTAGAGAAGGTAGATCATCAGGAACCAGCCTACCCTGTCATGCTGTGGTGATAGCAGTATAGCAATGTGTATAGGTTAGTTATGAACAGATCTGAATAAAATACTATTATTTTTATTAGTTAAAACACATCACATAAGTGCTTTCATCTCTCATGGAGACTTCTTCAGATATAATACACTCACATTCATCATCTTATTTATAAACTAGCTGAAGTTCATCAACCAATCATGAAATGCTAGTAATTAAAAAATCCTCTGTGTTAAAGGTGTACAAAGCACCTATTCGAAATCACAAGTACTTGCAAAAATATTTTTAAAAATAGAATAAACTATGAAACTTAAATAAAAATACATAAAAATCATGTTAAATTCCTTTAAAATTTATGTTAACAAATCTACTTTTTCACTCAGTATGGGTTTGAGAGATACTTGGTCGTTCAGACCTGGGAGGATGATGCATTTAGTTGCAACTGCCAGATAAGTTCTCTTTTTAACAAATGTCTTTGCCAATCACCACCCCTGGAATGAATCTGCACTTTTTCCAGTATATCAAAGCTAAACTTAACAAATTTACTAAACACAACAGAGTGCCTGTACAACGCATTAACTTCCTTTTTCTTCTGTATCTCATAAAGGTGCTTGATTTCAAAGCTCTCTCTGTCTTTCCAACATAGTATCCTGAACAGCTGTCACATTTAGCTAGGTACACTAGTTTGTTGGTATTACAATTTCCTTTCATAAAGGAAACCTTGGTTTGCAAAACACTGTCCAAAAACATTGTTTTCTCTTTCATAATGTACATACAATATGCACAACTACCACAAGATGTGGTACCAGTACCAATATTTTTGTCTGTTTAACATTTTCTAAGATATATTTAAAGTTCCTACCAGTTTTGCTTACAAAAAGGGGTTCAGGCCCAACCAACTGGGATACAAGTTTGTGCCCTCTGGGTCAATTAATATAGCTGACTCACTTATTGAACTAAAGTTATTTTTGAGGAAGATTAAAAAGAAGTTATGTACTTACCTTAACGTTCCATGTGAGTTGTTCATCTCACCTTCATTCTTACAGATGGGTTCGTAGCCGATCCTCGACTCTGAGTCGGTCTACTACAAAGCTCGAAGTCTTCAGACAGCTCGAGGCCAAGTCCTTGTCTTATTATGCACCTAGAATTACCTCAGATCTTGTTTGCTGTGTATAATAATACCATGTGTCATTTTATCAGTCTTTAAGAGAAAGCCATAGAAGGATTGAGTAACCAGGAAGAATCTAGTATCTCGGTCCTCGAAAAACCCTGGAGGGGTAGGAGGTTGGGAAGTAAGAATGAAGGCGAGATGAACAACTCACATGGAACGTTATAGTAAGTACATAACTTCTTTATGTGAAGTTGTTCTATGTTGCCGTTCATTCTTACAGATGGGTAGCGTCCCAAGCACCATCTCTCTCGGGTGGCTCACGGGAGTATGTTTTTCAGCACAGTATACCCAAAAGAGACCCTGTTGCTGGAGGCCCTGTTCACTTTGTAATGAGTGACAAAGGTATGAGGTCTTGACCAAGTGGCTGCTGCACAGATGTTGTCTAAAGGAAGTCTAACAGAAAAGGCAGAGGATGTAGACACTGCTCTGGTAGAATGAGCCTTTATTTTGTGATACAGGGGCATATTAGCAGATGAATAAACAAATGTGATAAAATCAGATAACCACTTAGACAGAGTTGTTTTTGCACTGGCATACCTTTTCTGGAATCTGAAAAGGAAATGAAAAGATGTTCTGATTTCCTGAACTCTTTTGTTCTATCCAAGTAAAATCTGAGCTGTCTGTGAACATCAAGCTTGTGCAGCATGTACTCTAACTTGTTGGTGTGTTTGGGAAAGAACACTGGCAAATCAATAATTTGGTTAAGGTTAGTTTCAGTACAAACCTTAGGCAAAAAAGAGGGATTAGTTCGTAGTGAGACTCTGTCAGCATAGAAAATTAGATAAGGAGGCTTTATGGACAAGGCCTGAAGCTCTGACACTCACTCTGCGGGCAGAAGTGATAACTACTAAAAAGATAGTCTTTCATGACAAATATTTCAAGTCACATGAGGAAGCTGGTTTGAAAGGAGGGAGAATAATGTGTGAAAGCATAAAATTTAGATTCCATGGGGTATAAGGGGATTTCACAGGTGATCTGAGATGAAAAGTCCCTTTGAGAAAGGCTTTGGATAGTTTGTGTGACATTATGTTCAATCCTTCAAATCCAAGGTAAAAATTAGAGCTAGCAGCAAGTAGAACCTGAACTGTTGCTGCTGCAGCTCCTTTGTTGAAAATCATAGTCATGAACTCTAATATGGAGGCCATAGGGGCTTGGTAGGGATCAATGTTATTTTAAGATGCCCATATAGAAAATCTTTTCCATTTTCTAAGGTATAGCTTCCTAGTAGAAGATTTATGAGAAGATATCAGAATCTGCTGCTTATAATTTGAAAGGTTATGGAACCTGGCTATGTTGGGAATTGCAGCAGCCAAGCTGTCAGCTTCAGGGACTGAAGAAAGGGATGAAATTTCCCCAACGAGTGCATCAGAAGATCTGGAACTGGGTCCAGAATCCAAGGGTCCTCCAATTGATGAAGTTGAAGGAAGGGGAACCAAATCTGAAGAGGCCAATGTGGGGCTATTAGAATGATGGCCCTTCCCAAGGCTTTTGCTTTCTGTAATACGTTGCGTATCAAGGGAATTGGTGGGAATGCACAGAGGAGACCCGAAGGCCAATTGTGTATAAGTGCGTCCCTTGGAGCTTCTCGCGGAGGGGGAATCACAGTAAAGTAGCTTCTGCATTTTGTGTTCATGTGGTTGGCAAAAAGGTCGCAGCAAGGCTGGCCCCACCTGTGGAATATTCTGTCTGCTATTTCTTTCTTGAGGGACCACTCATGAAGCAACAAAATTGCTCTGCTCAGCTTGTCTGCTATCATGTTGGATTTCCCCAGGATGTGTGTTGCTAACAGAAAGTGCTGGGTGGATGCAGGCCATTGCCATACTCTTAGGGCCTCATTACAAAGGGTGTAGGACCTGGTTCATCCTTGTCTGTTCAAGTATCAGACCACTGACATGTTGTCTGTCTGAATCGCAATTTTTCCCAGAGGAAGAGAGTCATGGAAGTACTGCAACACTAAAAGTAATGCTCTCATCTCCAGAACATTGATATGCAGATGTGTCTACTGTTTGGTCCATGTGCCTTGGACTGTTCTTCCTTGAAAATGCCCCCCACCCTATCAGGGAAGCTTCCGTGGACACTCTGACTGCTGGTGGGGGTAGAACAAAAGGACGACCTATTGTAAAATGAAGAGAGGTCAACCACTACTGAAGATCCTTTTTGCATGTGTTTGTGATCATTATAAAATGAGACATTGGGAGCGCTTGATAAGACCACTGAGTGAACAACAGCCATTGCAGAATCCACAAGTGCATACGACCCACGGGTATGGCTAATATTGCAGCTGCCATCATGTCTAATAATTTTAATACTTCTGATGCCGGAACCTTGTTTTTGGATATGATATTGTGGACCTGTTGACGGAGTAGTAAGATTCTTTCTGCTGGAAGTCTCAAAGTGGTGGTGGTAGTGTCCAATTCTGCTCCGATAAAAACGGTATGTTATAATGGTGACAAGGCAGAATTTTCTGAGTTTATTGTAATGCCCAGATGACTGCAGAGTAAAAGAGTGGTGTCCTTGCCTTGTATGAGCTGATGACTGGTGGTGGCTGTGAGGAGCCAATCATCTAGGTACGGAAATACCTGGAATCCTAAACATCTCAGGTGAGCCGTGACCACTGCCATACATTTGGTGAACACTCTGGGGGCTGTAGTGAGACCAAAGGGCAGGGCTCAAAACTGGTAATGATTGGCTCCCAGCCATAAGCGCAGAAGATCCCTGGATGGTCTAGCTATTTTTATGTGGTAGTATGCATCCTGGAGATCTATTGAGCATATCCAATTGTCTTTCCCTAAAAAGGGAAGTATCGACTGAAGCGTGACCATCCGGAACTTCTCTTTCTTGACAGATCTGTTTCGTCTGCTGAGGTCCAAAATAGGTCTTCAGTCCCCTGTCTTTTTTGCAACTAAAAACACCTTGAGTAAGTTCCAGATCCTATCTGGTCTGCTGGGACTGGTTGTATGACTCTTTTTCTTAGCAACAATTATTGCCTGTTCCTTGTAACTGGGTGGAACGTCTGGGATTTTTGTTGTCAATAGAGGGGGTGTGGCGAAAGGGATGAAATATCCTCTGGAAATGATACTTTGTACCCAATTGCCATTTGTCATTTTGAGCCAGGCATCTGGATACAAAGATAAGGGACCCCTGACTGCCTCCAGAGTAGGACAGTCGGGGGTCCTTTCAGGAGTGCTGGTAGGGCTTCTCAAAGAACTGATCTCTGTTGCCCTGGTTTTGCAGACCCCCTCTGCCATGAGGGTGGCACCTTCCACTATTGCCCCCTCCTCTGCCCCTGGAGGAGGGTTTACTAGGTGTGTCCTGAAAGGCTCTTTGGGCTTTACAGAACCACATCTTTCCTCTTCTTTGTCCCTTGGGGTAGGGTCTAGTAGAGGTGGAAAAATAGACTCCAACAGCAGACAGAGTCTTTCCTTCTTGTTCTCACCTGGTCAAAGTTTCCTTAACTTTGGGCCCGAAAAAAGAGGAGACATCAAAAGGGGTGTTGAACACAAGCGCATCCAGGAGTGTCTCCTAAGAGCAATTCCTGTACCCACTGCTCTGCTCGCTCCATCAGCTGCATATGAAATGAGGCGCATGGACGAGTTTACTATGGAATTGAAGGTAGCAGGCTGGGAGGCAACTTTATCTGTAGCTCCTGCAGCTACTGTACTCTGAAGAGTATCTCTGAGCTCTTTGAGGAGATCTCTTTGCAGTCTAGTAAAATGGGTGAGATAGTTGAGTGAAAACAGTGCAAAAGTCACTGAACTGTACGTGTGCTTCCTGTATCTATCCATGATCCTAGAGTCTCTGTTAGGAGGATAGCTAGAGGAAGAAGTTTCCAAAATCTCCTTTTTGGTGGCTGCCACAACCACCATGGCATCAACTGGCACTCCCTTGGTAAGAAATGATTTTTTCCTGGGGGGGGGCAGAAATAAATTTATTAGGCCTCCTGGAGACAGGCTCCATGGTTTCTGGAAGTTAAAGCTAAAGCTAAGAAAGAATTAACAATGTGTAAGAAAAAAATCTTTGTAATAAAGTTTTACTGGCCTGAGCTATTGCTGAGGAATGTCCGATCTTTTGCAGCAGCAAACTAGATCTGAGGTAACTCTAGGTGCATCATGGGATAGGCATTTTGCCTCAAGCTGTCTGAAGACCTCGAGTGTTGTTGTAGGCTCCAAACCCATCTGTAAGAATGAACGTTGAGATAGAACAACTTCACATCTTTAGTTTATATTTTTAAAGACAAGGATGTGAACAGTGAGACAGGTAACAATCAAAGTACACTTAAGAGGAACAGTGTTTTTAAGCCCCCCCTTCACCCCTTAGTAGAGGTTTTTGAGAAGGTGGTTACTAATGAGTTATATCAACTGTATGCTGAGAAAAAGAAAGGGTGGTGCAATTTAACAAAAAAGGAGAAAGAAGTTTTGACCCAAATTAGAGAGTGTAATGACTTAAGGGTGATGAAACCTGACAAGGGAGGGGGGACTGTTATTTTTAAAACAGAAGATTATAAGAATGAAATGACCTCCCTCCTTTATAATACTGATACGTATTCCCCTGTTTCGAAAAATGAGATTACGATAGCCTATCAAAGGTTGGATTTTTACTTAGAAGAATACTTTTTAGAAAATTGGTTAGATGTGGACACCTACAAATTTTTACAACAGAAAAAGCCAGTGATACTAAATATTTTCAGTATAACAAAGGTTCATAAGAACATTGACAAACCTCCTTTTAGGCCTATTGTGACTAGTAGTGGGAGTAAGACCCATCCCTTGGCCATTCTTGTGGACAAATGGTGAAAAGAAGTAGTGACCAAAACCACTCATCTCCTGAAAGACTCTTGGGAATTTTTAGGAAAATTAAAACAGGATTTATGGAAGGAAGGGCTTATTTTCCTCAATATTGATGTAGTGGACCTCTTTACTAGTATTCCTAGAATTGAAAGGATGGACCTTTTTTATAATTCCATGTGACAATTTTCTTCCCTTTCAGAAGACTGAATTAGGCTCTTAGTCGAGCTGATGGATATATTTATATGAATATTTGCACTGACTACACCGTCCACATCTAAAAGTGCCTATTCTTTGTCTGTTATTATTTTCTGTAACATTCTCTAACAAGTTCATTGGAATCAAGTTTTTAATAGGGACAAGTTTTTAATGTTTATTTAAGACCATAAAAAACTTTTTTTTGGTATTTAAATACATACGTAAGCTAAGGGAGCTTTAAATATTTAATGAGGTAACTGGGAATGTCATTCAAATGGTTTTGTTTAAACCTGATAGGTTGGAATGTTTTTAGCGGGAAACTAGTGTGTTTAAATAAAGACTGATTCAGTAATGTTATTATCTGAAGAAGTTACAGCTACTGTGATGAAAAACGTGTAGATTTTCTGCATTTATGCTTTTCACTGAGTTGTTCTGCAAGTTGGAATAAAAGCACAACAGAACGCTTTGTTTTCCCTGGATGTTTTTTTCATTTTATTTTTTTGGTTGTAGTTGTGGTTTAACTATAGGCTGCTGTTTTGTTTGACTTTCTGAGTATTAGTTACTTGGATGTTAAGATTTCACAACGGCACAACAAATTCATTTCCAACCTTTATAGGAAAGAAACCTTTTGTAATGCATACCTGCACTACAGTAGCAAACATCCATACCATCAGAAGAAAGGACTGGTAAAGGGTCAGGCCATATGGGTGGCAAAAATGACCTTTGATATTAAAGAACTGGACCAAGAACTGACATACTGAAGAAAATGTTTATAGAAAGGACATATCCCCAAAAGATGGTGGATAGTATTTTTGAAGAAGTAAGGAAAGGTTGGGGTATCAAGTATCCACCCTTGTTAGGGATGGATTTTACTAATCAAAACAGCAACAAGGGAGACAGCAAATATAAAAAGCCCTAGTACTGGAACACAATGTTTATTCCCAAGAGATTAGGGAAGTTATAAAGAAGAACTGGAGTATTTTTAAGGTTAATAATGAAAGTTCCCAGTTGGTTGGGCCTGAAATCCTTTTTGTAAGCAAAACTGGTAGGAACTTTAAATATATCTTAGAAAATGTTAAACAGACAAACATGTTGGTACAGGTACCACATCTTGTGGTAGTTGTGCATATTGTATATACATTATGAAAGAGAAAATATTTTTGGACAATGTTTTGCATACCAAGGTTTCCTTTGTGAAAGGGAATTGTAATACCAACAAACTAGTGTACCTAGCTAAATGTGACAGCTGTTCAGGATACTATGCTGGAAAGACAGAGGGAGCTTTGAAATCAAGAATTTATGAGCACCTTTATAAGATCAGGAAGAAAAAGGAAGTTAATGCACTGTACAGGCACTCTGTTGTGTGTAGTAATTTTGTTAAGTTTAGCTTTGGTATACAGGAAAAAGTGTAGATTCATTCCAGGGGTGGTGATTGGCAAAGACATTTGTTAAAAAGAGAACTTATCTGGCAGTTGCAACTAAATGCATCATCCTCCCAGGTCTGAATGACCAAGTATCTCTCAAACCCATACTGAGTGAAAAAGCAGATTTATTAACATAACGTTTAAAGGAATTCAGCATGATTTTTATGTATTTTTATTTATGTTTCATAGTTTATTCTATTTTGAAAAATGTTTTTGCAAGTACTTGTGATTGGAATAGGTGCTTTGTACACCTTTAACACAGGGGATGTTTTAAGTACTAGCATTTCATGATTGGTTGATGAATTTCAGCTAATTTATAAATAAGATGATGAATGTGAGTGCATTTTATTTGAAGAAGTCTCCATGACAGAAGAAAGTGCTTATGTGATGTGTTTTAACTAATAAAAATAATAGTATTTTATTCACGTTGAAGTCCAGTTAATTTCTACATTTTTTTACTGGTTTGGTGAAGTTTGGCCTGTTTTTTTTAGTCAATTAAGTTATGAACAGAACATTTTGTTAGTAATAACAGCATGCCAGAACACTGCAAATAACCCAATCAAATTTCAGTGCATATTATAAGGAAAATATAAAAACAAACCATGTAGACCACCAGGCTAAAATTAAACAAAGACTTGTTTTACAACTGTGTTAGAGCTTTCGGGAAAACCCTTCTTCAGACACAAAAAACATTTCACTAAACCGAGTTAAATGCATGCAAATAGCCTATCAGTATTCTGAAACAATTAAAACAGATACATTAAGCATTATGGTGCTGCTTACTGTAATGAATTTGAAGTCTTCTTAAGACACTCAGTCTTGCTGGCTGGATTCTGCTGAAATCAGTCTGGTTATAGTTGCATTCACAGTCTGTTGCATACAGAAACTTGCAGAATATACACTGATGAGAGAATATACTTTGTAGCACCTGTCTTTAAGAGCAGTAACCAATAAACTTTATAATAAACCACATGTACTTCTGTTACAGCTTAAAGTACTGTTCCACTTTACTTATCATATAGTACAGATGATGTGAGAGATATAACATTTACCTCAGAACAAATGTGTCCCTACCAATACCCCTAACATAACTGGATTAATACAGATCTTTATATACAATTTTAGTCATGCACACACATATACATTTCTCTTGGTATTCTATTTTGGAGAATTGCTCATCCTGTAGAAACAATACTGATTGTTGCAGATGCTGACACAAACTGCTGACTTAATGATATTTTTCAGCTTTTCTGACAATGTCAACATCCTGTTTTTTTGTCTTTAGTATTCTGTTTGTAAGTGCAGAAAAACATGTTTTAAGGAAACATATTGTAACAGTGTCATCCTGTTGTCCATTCTTTTTATATGCAGAAAAACATATTTTTAAAGAAACACATTGGGCTGGATTCACAATGGCTTGCACGGAGTCTAAGAGTAGAGTAAGACTCCATGCAGCCATCATGTCCAACGAGCGATCCAGGAACAGCTTGTAGGGGCGTGTAAGAGAGCTCCTAAAATGGCTCTTACATGGACAGGGCTGGGACATGAAAATTACCTCAATTGCAGGCGAAAGGCATGCAAATGAGGTAGATTTGTGATTCAGGAAACCCGAACCTGTCCGAGTAAGAGCAGTGTTATTTGCAGAAATGTACTCAGTTGACAACTGAGTACCGTTCTGCAAATAGCAAAACGGAGCCACGACAGCTCCAAATAAAGGTTGCATCCAGTGCAGGAAGCATGCCAATGGCTAAATATACGGCCATCGGAAATGATCCCTGATGCAAAATTAAAATAAAAATAATTTTTTTTTGCCGATTTCCGATGTTTAAGCGAAGCACAGCACAGCGCAAATGGGCTGCGCTCTAAAAACCAGAATACTACAAATTAAAACACAAGAATGTGGATTTTATTGAATGTGGTAATGTACAATGCAAAGGAATGGCAGGCTGAAGACAACATGGCCACCGAGTAGAGTTTGCTAAGGGGAAGCACAGTCTAAGATATGTAACCAAGCATTCGTAGGCAATCCTATGTAAATGAGTGTTAGGATAGTGAATCGCTAGTTTACATAGCAAATGAGCACAGTCAGTGGAGTGTAGGAGTAGGATATGGGGAGTAACAGAGTAGAAGATAGGTGACATCACGAGGGGGGGGTATGTATGAAAGAAGTGAAGCTCATTGGAGCAGAGTGGTATGTGTCCGCTGTCATTTAGACATCATGGAAAGAGGTGTGCCAACAGGTAGGCTAGGGAAAGCCAAGAAATGGAAGTTGTATACCATGGATAGCACCAAAGTTTCTTGCTGAGCTTACATGCGCGCATGTGCACGCCTGTAAACCTGAGTAAGACAGATTGCGCGCGTGTAAACGTGAGTGCGCACGTTTAAGCCAGAGAAAGCATGTATAAGGCTGTTTAAAGAGTTGTAAGCGCGTTTGCGCTGGTGTGTGCGCGTTTTAACCCGAATATGCAAGTTTTAGTCCATGTAAGCATGTGTGCATGCGTGTTAGCTGCTGTGCGTGTGTTTGCGCTTGTGTGTGCGGCGCTCCCCCCCTGAGGAAACAGAAAGGAAAAAGGAAGCACAACAAATAGTAGGAAGCTACCAGGGAGTACTAGCAGAGCTAGCAGGTGTAAACAATCAGAATCAGGCAATTATACAGGCAGTACACTAGCCCAGCCCAGCCTAACACTTAAAACTTTGCCAACAACAGTCCATTATGTTTCTCACAACAGACACTGCAGTAAGCTAATAGAAGTGAAAACTGAAAAAGCTTTACTGAGAAAAAGAAATGTTAGGGGCTGCCATTGCTGTTATAAGGCAACATATGCAACATGCTGAGGGTGGTGACAATGGAAATGCTGCTGGACAACCCACAGTGAGGAGACGGAGAAGAGTGTACAGGCCCAGGATAACCTACCAGGGGCTACATGATCTGGAGATAGTGAAGCGTTATAGAGTGGACAGAGACCTCCTGCAGCAAATTGTTGAGCTGTGCAGGCCACGCCTCACACACAGACCCAACAGAGGGGAACCCATCCCAGTGGAAACCAAGGTATGTGTTGGCCTAAGAATATTAGCAACAGGTACCTTCCAGAGACCAACTGGTGATATGATGGGGATATCACAGGCATCAGCATCCAGGGTACTACATAAGTTCCTGGATGCTATGTCAGCACAAGTCGTTGATCATGTATATTTCCCCATTTCCCATGAGGTATTGGCCAGCAATATGCATCTCTTCCAGCAAATAGCGGAATACCCTGAGGTAGTGGGTGCAATAGATTGCACGCATATACTCATCAAAGCACCAGCCGGTGAGTGGGGTAGGGTCTATTTCAACCACAAGGGCTTCCCCTCCATCAACTGCCAAGTCGTGCGTGATGCCCAGGGCATAATACTGAATGTGTGTGCAGGCTGCCCTGGAAGCTACCATGATTCCCATATCTGGCATCTGATGCAGCTGTACCAGACATATGCCAATGGGGACATCCCACATGGTCACCTAGTGGGGGATGCTGGCTATGCACTGGAGCCATGCCTGATGACACCCATCAGAAACGCACACACACCTGAAAAGGAACGCCATAATGAGGCACACGCACAAACACGTAATGTAATAGAGCGTGGGCTGCTCAAGTCACGGTTCCGGTGCCTGGACACATCTGGTGGAGCCTTGCAGTACTCACCAACTACATGCACTCAAATTGTCATGGTATGTGCTATGCTACATAATATGATCCTGTGAAAACAGCTGCAGCAGGACCAGCATAGGCCTGGGCCAAACAGCCCCCCACCATTGACAAGGCCATCACAGGCAGAGCGTGACACAGAAGAGGAACAACCTGAGCCTGCCCCAGTAGGCAGAAGGAGGCGTGCCCAGTATGCTTTGGCCTTGGCAAAGAGGCAACGCATAGCACATACACTGGCTCAATAGGAACTCTGGAAATGATACCCCTCTCTGACTCACATATAAAGTAAAAGGGATGCCTAAGTCGACACTACTTGCTTCCAAACATGTGCAGGGAGTGTAGTATGTGCATCCGACATAGGCAGCCCTGCAGCACCACCTAAGGCATGAATGCCATCTGTTAAGCAATATAAAGCAGTGCTAAACAGTAATTACCACCATGTAGTACATGCAAACAAAATCGCACACACCAACTAGCACAACTGTGGTCAATGTTCAGTAATATTGGGCAACGTCCAGCAATGTTGGTGAATATTGAGCAATGTCAGACAAGCCTGGTCTAAGTAGGGCATAGCTGAACAAAAGCCAACATGCTCATATTTGCTTAACAGGCCCTTAAGCAGTGTGGTCTGCTCAGTATGAAAATATAAAGCAGTGATGGGCCTCGAACCCAGGATACTGAGCACTATAGCCAAAGTACTGAACCAGTAAACCATGACAGTATTGTAGTGGTCCACCTGTATGACGGAATGTTGATAAGTCTATGCAAAGTATTCCATTGAAACCCTGCAGGCACAGCATAATCCTTGTTGAGTTATGACACAAAGGTGAGTCCTGCAGTGAGAACAGAACCTGACTTCCAACACACACAGTATAAATGTTAATATTGGTCATGTTCGCACACATCAGCAAATGTAGTGGACCTCAGATAGCAACATACTGAAGGGTCACACTGGGCATGCTCACACACTTGAATAAATGAGACAAATGTCAGGCAACAAAACATGTAATGTCAGAACTGGGCATGCTCACACACTTAGGCCATGTCTGAGTACAGCAGTGGGCCACGCATATCTGGCAGTTGCATGTGTTAACCCAGGAACCTGTCACTATACAGCAATCCGCCATGTGCACACAGTGATATGACAACAGACACATCTATAACATAGTGGAACCCTGTCATAATCAAATATGTTCTGCAGATACTGAAGTTCTTCATGGAAACTGGTAAAGCAAAGATGATAAAGACCTGCAAACAGTATCAGCAATAAACATTGTGCATCTTGAACATTAGCATAGGTTCAGAGGTCGATACAAGGCTATCTGCCCTAGGGCATGTACAAGCCTAGCCAGAGTGTGTTTGGCATTCGCAACCCTGTCAGATTACTACACTGTGAGTGTGTGAATATTAGGTCACACAAGATAGCCCATGTACATTTATGCTAGTGTTCTTCTGTCTAGCAGGGACACAGAAGATATCCCAGGGGTAAATATACAATCACCCATACAGTCATCAAGATGTCTCCAGTAGGTGGTCAGTGGGTGGCTCTGCCTATGTGAAACTGGGATTACATTCTGTAGTGAGTGGAGCCTCTGAGATAAGAATTTGTCCCTCCACAATGTCCTATTAACATCTGTGCTGAGGTATACGTCCCTGCAGTGTGTAGCTCCAAGGGAGTCAGATAAACTGAGGTGGAGCATGTCCAGTAATTCTGGTTTGGGTATAGCTGTAAACAACAGGCACACATCATATCTAAGTAGGTGGTAAGCGACTGAGTAGAGCTGGAGTTACTGCATCTGAACTATGCAGGGCATCTGTGTGAGTCCCTAGATCTGCTTGGTGAGGACCGTCTGTGGCCAGTACAGTTGCTGCAGGTGTCAGGTAAGGTACACCCCAAATGTGGCATTATAACCAAGCATGGATGTGATGAGTATAGGGGCACAATGACCTCACTCAATCTAGATGTGAAACCATATGGGATAAGGTGGCACACATAGAAGGTGTGTCCAACCACTTTGGCAACGTGAATGTTAAAGGCATATGAACAAGTGATGTCCCCAAACCCCTAACAACTCCTACCATATGTAATGGAGTACTACCAATGTGGTAATGTGTGGGCATGTTGTTACTCCCAAAGGGGATGACTATGCAACTAATGGCATTTAGCTGTAGGCCATGGCTCAGGCACCAGCCATCCACCTTTGTGAGACCCTGATTGAGTATGCATGTGGCAGCTGGAGAGTTGATCATGGCGCTCAGTTTGCAGTCAAGTGCAAACATGTTCAGCCATATTCCCCCTGTGATGGCCAACGGAATCTAATAGGTAGAGGGTATAAATCTGATAGGACTAGCTCCCTAATAGATCATAGTAAAATGAAGAGGAAGAATACAGCTAAACCATGGATGAATAGAAGGATGCATGAAGGGGTAAAGAAAAATAAAAATAAAATATTTACCAAGGGAAATGATAGTGAGGGCATCAAAATGGTCCTCACTTATAGCAGTGACGTGGGCAAAATTTGTGATATCATTAAACGACACTGGCAAATATTATACACTGACCCAGAGCTTAAGACACAAATAGGGAATGCTCCGAAATTTATTTTTAGGAGGAATAAGAATTTAAAGGATATATTATGTAAGGAACCCAGTAATAAGAGAAATTAAGATTAATAGTAAAGGTACCTTCCCATGTTATCAGTGTAAGGCTTGTCACTTCATATTGCAATCTCAAATATTTGTACATCCCAGGACAAATAAACAATATGTTTTTGAAGGATATGCTGATTGTAAAACTAAGAATTTGGTATATATAGCTGTATGTCAAGGATGTGAAACTTACTATGTAGGGAAAACCAATAATATGTTTAAGACCAGAATTTATAAACATTTATCAGATATTAGACTTGGTAATGAGCGTAATGCTTTGGCATTACATGTGAAGGATAACCCTACACATTCATTTCTATTTATGGTGATACAGGTTGTGATTCCAAACACCAGGGGGGGCAATTTGGTAAATGAAACTGAATGTGCTGAAACCATTGGATGGTGCGATTAGGAGCAGATAGGTCTCCTGGTATTAATGGGTACATACCTTTAAAACCCATCCTAAAGAAAAGGAGGGCTTTTTATTGAAATGTGATAGGCTGATATTTATTTTAAATATGTGAGGTTCTATACTGTGTGTTATCTGATGAAGGGCATATGGCCTGAAAGCGCTCATCTGTGGAAATAAAGTTTTTTGGTACTTTTATCGACGTGGTTGTTCTCTGTTTGCTTGTTTTTGGATAGCCTGTACGTAAGACAAATATATACTGAACAAGAGAGATCCCAGGACTAAGCTGTGTGGGATGCCATGTGTAACTGGTGTATAGTCAGACATGGCACCTGCAATCCTGACCATGTGGGTGCTATCCCTGATCTAGGTATCAATCCATTGTGTGAGATATGTATCCAAATTGACACTGGTGAGCCTATGCATAATGGCCCAGTGGGTTATTGTGTTGAATGGTTTTGCAAGGTTCAGGTTGGCTGTGTGGATAGCCATCCCTATGTCGATGGACCAGTTAGCCATTTAAAGAATACCTACAGGTTCAAGAGGCAAGATCTGCCCACAACAATGCTGGAATGAGTAGGACACAGTGTCTGTAGGTTCCCAATGTCTATGTGTAGGAGTCCTATGACAATATGCTCCATAGCTTTGCAGAACAGGCTACATAGGCTTATAGGGCAACATTGTGGTCCGTTGTGGCACCAACTCTGTGGAGCGGGACCACTGTCGCAGTACGCCATTCCTTGGGTACATATCCTGTAGTAAGTCCGATATTGAACAGTGATGTAATGTGAGGGTTGCGTTTGTCATGATGCTCGTGTATGATGCAGGCTGGGACACCATCTGGTCACATTGATACTGTGATGTACACTGTGGGGAGGGCAGCACTCAGCTGTTACTGCGTGATGTCAGCAAGGTTATACTCTGTTGGGATGGATAGTTGCTCCTTAGGGGGGATGGGTGTTAGACATCTGCACTGAACCTGTTTGCCAGGATGTAGGCAATGCCAGTGGGTTCAGGGTAGGTTTAGTCAGTATGCAGTAACTCACAGCATATCATTGAGTGTCCACCCAGGTTCCTGACATAGTTGAAAAGGCCGTGTGATAGTCCTACATGTCAGGTGCAATTGTCTGGTAGAAGCGGCCCTTAGAAAAATCCATGAGTGATTGTAGCTGTCTGCTAGTAATGATCACAGATGCCTTCCCTGTCTGGGATTGCGCTCTATCATGTAGTAGCATCCTCCTGACGTTGTACAGCTTATTAATGGCTGGAGTCTACCAGACAGGTTCCCTGCCATTGTAGTAGTGGGTCTTGTTGTTATTTGGGATAGCACAATCCATGCAGTCCACTAGGTGTCCATAGAATGTGTATGTAAAGGATGCAGCAGTGTGAGCCGTATATACCACTGTCTCAGGATCTCTGAAGGATATCACCTTGCTTCGGTGAAGTGAGATGTTGGCTCATGAGAAGTTCACCAAGATTACCCAGGATGGGTGTGTGGAGGATATATGTATGTCCTGTGAGATACATGTATGTTCTGACCTTACCAATGAGGGGTATATAACTGGTGTGGAACATAGAGTCCCCATGTTGGTGATGAGCAGGTCCAATATGTATTTCCCCTTGTGGCTGTGCTGACTGGTTGTGCCAAATCATATGAGTCCACAAATTGTAGTGACTGTTGGGTGAGATTGTCGGGGCTTGAGTAGTATCCCCAGTCAATATGTGTGTATATGAAGTCACACAATATAATGGTGTCTGTGGAGTCCTTCATATTCTCCATAGTTCCCACAAAAGCCGAGTGTGTTTCCTGAGTTTGGGAGTGTGTTCTGTAGCAGGCAACAAACTGAAAGGCAGTATTGCAAAATGGTAGTTGTATATGTATGGTCTGTGATGCTTTGTGCAGTGCTACTAACCTGGAGGTGTGTGTATCTGTGATGTATATGGATATTCCCCCTAGATGTGTTGTCTGTTCCAAGTCTTGTTGTCAGACAGCATGGTATGAAACATAACCTGGTAGTGCTGGTGTGCATAAGCGAGCCTGAACCAGGTGTCTGTCAGTGCACAGATATTGCTTTCCTCCATACTGAGGAGAGTCCTGAGTGGCCACAATATGAGGTTAACACAACTGTTGTTGAGCAGCATTACCCTTAGTTTCATTTAACCTGTAATGTCTATGAAGGTGGGTTTGTCTTCTGAGCCCTGCTTAAAAAAGGCACTCTGGTGGTAGCAAGAGCCTTAGCCAGCATACCAAAGTCCAAAGGTGACAGGTGCAAGCTGTCCATAGTGAAGTTACGTGGCATGTTGAGGATGTCACCATACGCTGACAGAAACTGTATCCCCTATGAATGAAACAAATTTGTTAGCCAACTGTTAAATGTGATATGTGTGTCTGTATACTGTGACATCATAATTGGTGGGTGTAAGATGCTAGACAAGGTCAGGGTCATACTGGCCTGGGCTACATGATCAGAGTGTACCTCCATGTATCATGTCATGTGGTCCAGGGAGAAACGTCTGAGGTTACACACACCAGCATGGACAATGATGGTGCCAGCCTTGTACTTGCTTTGGAGTGACCTGACTGCCTGTGTTATGCGGCAGATCCTGGCACCCAACAGACAGCCCAAAGTGGCTATTCCCTTGTCAGGGCTGGTGAGTGGTACGTCAGTGTATCTGAACATAAGTGTCGCCTATTACAAGTGTATTAGGTGTGTTGTTTAGCCCGAAGGGCAGTGACTGTGTGGCACACTGACATTGTGAACTTAGTGATATGTGGGTATTGTAGTGGGGTAGCAGGTGTGTGTGTGTCTGCTTTGGAGGTCTCTGCTGCTTAGGTAGAGTACATTTACAGCATCCGAGTATGTCAATGTGTGCTAATGTGGTTTGAGTGCTGTTGCTAGAGGATATGTGAGACTGATATGTGGTGTGTGTGGTTACCTTCACCACCTGATAGACTGTGCCAGTCATGGGTCGAGAGAGTTCAGCTCCCTGTATGTCTATATAGGTGCATCTCACACATATATCTGCATTTGTCAGGATGAGGAGAGGGTTGTCTGTGTACACGAGGCAGATGTGACATTGTGTCAATATCACAATATCCACCAGCTGGACTGAAGAGTACACACAAAACCGACCCCTGGACATGCCAGGATATTATCACGACATACTCTGTAGCCTGATCACAAAGGATCAGTAGGGTGTTAAGCATGTAAAAGAGTATAACAGGGATTAGTGCTCTTGTTCGTTAGTGTTTTGTAAAGAGGAGCTGAGAAGGAGTCCAGACTGAATCATGACACCTCCTTCAGCTGTGTCATAAATATCAATGTACACACATATATGTCCTGAGTCAGGGCCAACTGTACATGAGTGTCAATGCCGACATCATGACAGACAGGCCCATATGTACATACTCATCCCCCACTGACAATAGTCCACATCATCATACCAGGAGATATCACATATAGAATGGATGAGCAGCTACCCCCACTGCCAAAAGCATGGCAGCAGGTGGAATACATTGATTCCCAATATGTGTCATGCACAAACTACAGAACAAACATATCATGCACCTGAACAGTCAGCAGAGCCGCACCCCCTACACAGGATGTGGAACCACTGAATGTGTCACAGCTACATATGGCACTCCCCACAAGTGTTGGTGCACAACACACCATGGGAAGTCAAGTCCAGTACGCCTATGAGGTCTGATCTGCAAGGTCATGGAGTCCATCATGGTTGCAGTCATAAACAGAGCTATTGGAAGCTGACACACACACAACCCTACCAACTGTGGTATGTTCACGTGCGGATCATGGTTCCCAAACATGTTAGACTGTTTGCAAGGCAGCCACCCAGGACATACATCAATGAATACATCTACACATGTGTCACATAGACTTTGAATAGCCCTTTATCAACATCACAGACACATGTAGTATCCACAAAACCAAGAAGCTGTGCATAAATATGTGTTGACATATGACGGAATGTCAATGTGTCCACAGATAGATCACACAAGGTAAGGATACCGAGGTCATGTTCAAGCTGTTGACACCTGCTGACACACATGGACCATTCCTGGAATGGCATAAAACAAAGTGTACACACATCACCATGTCCAGTCTGATGATGTCACCATCCTATAAATACAGCAGGAGAAGGGAAACCAGCCAGTAAAGCAAATAGCGCGCTGTGTTAATGTGTCTCTCCCTAGTATCATAACATAGTTAGGTAGGGGTTTGAATCCTGCAAATGCTGACTGTGTGTGTGTCACTGTTGGTCAACACAGTGTGGGTTTTGCTTTTACTATGGTATGACATAGTATGATGACAACAGTAAGTGCATTGCAGACATCAGGTATCTGCGTGGCAAATATATATGTGTACATGTCCCCCAATCAGTACATAGGTGTGAAGCCTGCATACTACATGAATACATTTGTTTCCATTGACAGGTTGTGCTGCTGCTACTCAGATCGTAGGTCACATATGTATGTATGTGACATGGCCATCCACTGTCGTGTTCTGTGGCCAAGGTCATCTGTGGCACACACACCCATGACAGTTATTTAAGAGTAGTGTGAGTGAGGGTGTATGCCTGGGGTATATGTCAGACATGGTCATACACAACAAAGTCTGCCAAGAATGGACAGTCTTTATAGGTGTACGACTGCCTTGTGGATATGCATTCAGGCCTCTAATGTCTGTGATACACCTTGGGACTCCACAATACCTATGGATATGTGGATACCAAGGGACACATGACATAACATGGGTCTGTATGTACACAATGGTACCCGACATACATGTTGAGGGCTACCACCGGTGTGGTACTGATGGGATAGTATGTATAGTACATGAGGATGACTATGCCATAGTCGACTTACTGCTATACAGCATGTATCACACAACAGGTATCTGTCTGTATGATACCCTTGTGTAGGATATGCGTCCCATCCAGGGAATGCATTGTAGGCCATTCCATGCATTCCCAGATTTGGATGGACACATACCTAGTGTGTCTGCATGTACCTAAGGGGGCTATATGACACACAGGTGTGGTCACAGTAATGGGTGGCGGTCATCACCACTGGTTAGTGTTATAGTGTAGCACTGGAAGGATCCAATTGATACTGGGTTCCCTACTACTGTGTGTCATTTGTCAGGACATCATCCAATGATTGCTTATAGTCATGCTGTTGAGGTTGTGTATACTACCAGACTGCAAATCATTGACTGATATTAACGGTATCACCCGCAGCATAGTGTCAACCCATGTCATACACATGTCTACCCATGTTAGTACATAACTGTAGTAGAATGCATACTGGCCATTGAAAGATGCAATGGGATGTTAATAATGTGTATGACAGGGTATGCCACATGTCCCATGTGTCCACTATGCACGTACATTCAGACAGTGCATGCCCACCATGTTCACAGATGTACACTTGCTAATCTGTACTGCACACATCACACATGTACTGTCCACTCGCTAACACATGCTGGCAACACATCACACATCAGCCAAGTGGCACATGGGTGGATAATACATACTCAGACCTAACAGTGGTGTAAACAATGCTACATTGACAATCAGAGCTTTGATGCATAATGTCTGCTCAGATAAACCTACAAGGATGTAGTTAGGCTTCCTTGTTGACAACTCGCTAATATTGCTACACTGCTATAGTGTCACCCTGTGCATCAGCACTATGTTAGCCTATCCCTCTGTCGATAATGCAGATGACAGGAGGCGGCACAGGTATCATCATATGCACAGGGCGTTTTGTTGTTTGCCAGAGCCTGACATTGACCCATCCAATTGACATGTGTGTGTGTGTGTGTGTGTGTGTGTGTGTGTGTGTGTGTGTGTGTGTGTGTGTGTGTGTGTGTGTGGGACAACTGTACAGCATGGGCCAATGTTGATGTAATGTGTGTGTGTATGTGTGAGCCCTAGTTGTTTGCTTAATGTGTGTGTGTCTGCATGCACACAGCTCCACCATGTGGCTGCCATATACGGTGGTTTGTGGGACAGCCACAGACTGTACCTGCTTGGCTGTACAGATCACTGTCTCCAGCCATGGACACAGTACCTGTGCCTGGCAGGGGTGCTACGGATGGTATTGGGTACCAACCCTGACTGGGTACTGTCATCAGAGGCACAGGAATGATGACTGGACCCATGTCCCTGCTGGGACTTGGCCAGAGCCACATGCACGTGGTCTACTGGGACGGACAATGGACAGGCCAGCCACAGCATTGCTGGGGCTGGTACTGCCACTACGGGAGTGGCTGTGAGCTGTGGGACATCCGCAACCACTGCCAGCTGTTGCTGGCATGCGTCCGCGTCAATGTCGCAACCATCCCGCACGGTCCTGGCTTGAGGAAGACATGTTGTGGAGGGCATCTATTGTCTCCCCCCAATGTCTATCAATGACCTCGGTGTATGTCCGGATGGCACCGGCAAGGTCATGGATGCTGTCATTGATAGCGGTGTTATTTGCCCTCTGCGCCCTAAGTCCCTGCCTGGTGTACTGTTCCATACGTGCCTGAGCCTGCATTACAGCCTGGAACATAGTGGTCATCGTACGACTTGTGAGTGCACGCCTGCCAGGGGCAATATTTCCGGTGGTGCTCCCCCGAGAACCCCTGGACCTCCGCCTATGTGGTACCGTTCCGGGTCTATGGCTATGGCTGCTGTGAGGGTATGCACATGCCATGGGTACCATACTCTCCTGGTCAATGCCAACTGTATGCTGTCCCTCCCCTATGGCCATTGGTGGTGAGGGATGTAATGGCAGTATGAGTGTGCGCATAGATGGGGTTGAACGCTGTGTACTGTCGACTGGTGGACCAAGGATAGACCCTGTCAAATCTCCCTGTGCCAAAATACATGTGTCATCATCACCACTATCCATGGCAGTGGCTTCAGGTCAGCTGCTGCTTTCGCCAAGCCCTACCTCAGCACCTGTGAGAAGAAGACAGGAAACACATGCACACATGAACACATGCACACAGCAACACATGCACACTCCTCACTACAGCAGATACACACACACAACAGAAATCCAAATCATACTCAATACTGGTTGAAGGTGGGTGACGGTATCACAAGGCAAACAATCATGCACACGTGTCAGCATGCAGAATAAGTGTTGATCAAGTCCATGCAGTGTGAGTGTAGACAGCCATAGTTCATGACAGTGTGCATGGCTGTGGTGCATGTGTGTACATGTTCAGTGATTGCCTACACCCTGGAACACAATGTGTACAAGGACATGACATTTCTGTGCAAGTATTATAAGCTCTGCAATGTCCTGAGCACCATCACACACAGGTATACATACCATGGCTGTGTGTGTTATCTGTGTGTCACATGGATTTCCATGTCTGATTGCAGTGTCTGTGTCTGTAGCAGATAATTGTGGACACAGGTGTAGCACATGCATGCTATGTACACACACGGGATAAGTGGCGCATGTATACGTGATGGGATACCAATCCTGGACATGGCCATTGTAACAGTATGGGGTGTAGTACCATTAGCCATCATCATCATGCATCATGTGGTCACTCTAGGCCACTAAAGTGTGCTAGACCACCGCCTAGCATGCTGTACCTGAACCACAGTGCCGTGGCCAAGTTCACAATTACACAGCCACGTTGCACAAGGGTGTGTGAGGTGTCCAATAGGGAGCATTGCCTAACATGACTGTGTTATGTGTTGAGGAGTGTTGCACAGCCGCATGCTAGGCCCCTACCCCTCAGGTATGGTATGTGTGGTGTGTGGATGACATGTGGGATACTGAAGTGTGACCTGGCAGCGGGTGTCCGGTTACACTATGTGTAGCATGTTGAGGTGTACTGTGTATGACAAACGTGTTATGTCGTGTACATGTGTGTCAATTATACCTATCCAATGTGCAGTACAGTGTTGCCACATTTGTGTCTGATGCTCTGTGCATTGCATGCGATTGAGGCAGCTACTGACATTACTGAGATGTTTCACGTCTCACAGCAAACATGCACAGCATGCATTATGCTTAGGTGTGTTATGTGTACATGGCCTGCACCTCACCTATAACATCACAGTTCAATACCAAGTTTAAAGTGTTAACACACTCACCAGCATGTAACGTCTGCCCTGCTGTCACACCAGAGGGACCTGCAAGAATATGACACAGTTTGTCAGTGGCCACATCTGTGGCATTGCTGCTGTGAGTGTGCTAAACTACAGTAGAACAACAGGCATAGGTGTACAGATACTATTCAAATTATCAGTATTGCACACAATAGGCAGCACAACTGCTAAACACAGTCCACATCTCACACATGCATAATCTAACAATACAGGTAACAGTAGTCTACAGCTAGGGCATGTTACCTGCATGCTCCATGTCACTATGCTGGGTGGCTCCGGCCTCCATGACGACACATGTGTGATGTTGTTGTTGCTGTAGGCCAGGAGCCACCACACTTAGCAACAGTTCCTCCACTCTGGTGAGACGGGGGGATGTATGGCCACCCCACCACCTGTGGCAAGCTATTGTCTGTGGATATCAGATGCACGCCGCCGGACATGTCTAATTAAATCACTGCAGTGATGGCGTACCTGCTCATATGCCCGGTTATGTATGCCTATGTCATTTACCCGACGAATAAGTTCTTGCCACAGTGCAGTACACTCCTGCTGGTGCTGGCTGGCCCTTGAAAACAGCAGGGTATAGTGCTGAACCAGGCTGTGGTGGATTTCCTGTTCCTCTGCAGCTGTGTAGCAGGGGTTCCTGTGATGATCCATAGGCCTGGAAGACAAGTAAACGATATGTGTGAGCAAGTCATGTGGCACACTTAACATTATACAGTACAGATATCAGTTAACTGCCATAGATAGCATCTCTTCATCTGTCAGAGGATACACACATTCAATACCACATATCAGTGCTCAGCCCACAACTGGCTGACAGTGCCTGCCACACTCCATATGACACACCAGTATACACCAGTGCTTGGCTCACTGTTTGGGATCCAATGCACAGCCTTGCCAGGGGGGTACATATCAAGCTAATGCATGCAGAAATATGTCATCCATTGCAATGAATGTGAAGTACAGTTACAGTATAATCAGTAACCCACCCTAGTCGTTGATGCCATACCCCTACCTAACTTATGTGCACAGTTGTTAATGTAGCTGGCATACTGCTGTAACAGAGTATACATGTTGCTAGGTACACATGCAAACCCTGCATCACACATGTGATTGCGGACATGGTACAGGCATCATTACACACACATCAGACATTCATACAACACACAAATGTATGGTAACACAGATGAGCATTTGCTATGTACCTTACAGTACTGTGTGCCCCTACTTACAGATACCTATGCCTGAGGAATGTAATCTGTGCAGACTGCAGGAAACACACAAGACAGTGTTACCAGGGAATGTGAACATACACCATACTGTGCTGTTTAGGCCTACAGCTTCAGGTGGTACAACAGTTCAAATGTCGGCTGGATTCACCAGCAGTACCACTTACTGAACATATGTGTATTGCTTCAGCCTATGATGGGACACCACAGTCATACACAAGGAACTACGTCACAAAATATACCATCCTACTATGTCTGCATCCCAATAACTGACACATCTTTCTCTGGCCTCACACTTAGGTCACAAACGACCATGACAGAAACAACCTCACACCTAGCTATCACACTGTCACAGACCTTGCACACATTCACTGTCACACTCATTCCACCTCACATAGCAGGTATTGCACTGTGTACATGTCTGTGTGCATTGTGTCATAAGTAGGTAATACGCTATTGTCCCTGGGGCCAACAGCAGCCTAGTCATATGCTACCCTGGCCTGTGACACACATGTAATTAAATTTCACTTCCTCCTGTCAACCGGATACACAGAGGTGATTCCCAGGGCGTGTTACCTATCCCACAGACAATCATCAGGGGTATGTCTGACATCTGCTACTGAGGAGCCTTGTTTGTTCATGCTGGTGGTTTACTCCAGAGTATGGCATATTTGCCAATAGGAACCTATCCCTCCAGCATGTGCTGTTTAGTGAGGTTGCAGGGACTAGGGACCATGTAGCCCGGTGGGATTGTGAGGTGTTGACATGGTGGTTGTCTGACTGCTATGGGTGTGGCATACCTCTGTATGTTTGGCAGAGGTAACCTCTGGGTAGCCGGTATACAACGCACTGTAGCTGTGGTTATGTGAGTCAGTCTGCATAGGGTATGTGTTTCAGGGCAGTATTACCCTTTGTGAGGTATGTCTTTGGCCTTTTCACTTGCTGTAGTTGTCATGTGAGGTACATACCACATGGGGCATTGTGATGAGTACAGGGGAACACTGACCTATATTCCCGTACATGACACATCGTTTGTGATTACACGTACCATGTAGACAGATTACAAGACTAGTGTGGCACTGTGAATATCAAAGGGGAGGCTACTGTCCACCTGTGTCCCATGTTCCCTTCTGACACCTTCAGTGTTAGTCAGGCAACCACCTCTCTGGTAGTTAGTGGGTAAAGTGTTTTGGAATGGAGTATGGCACTGCAGTATCAACACTGGTGTTCAGTCCATGCCTTGGTCACCAGGCACCTGTTGCAATACGTCTGACCCTGTGTCTCCCTCTCTCACTATATATATATATATATATATATATATATATATATATATATATATATATATATATATATATATATATATATATATATATATATATATATATATATATATATATATTTATATATCACTATATATATATATATATATATATATATATATATATATATATATATATATATATATCCATAGATATCCATATATATCTATATATATCTATATATGTATATATATATATATATATATATATATATATGAATATATTTACATATGTATATATCTATATATATATATATATATATATATATATATATATATATATATCTATGTACATATATATATATATATATATATATATATACACACATATATATATATATATATATATATATATATATATGTATGTATGCACATATATATATATATCTATATCTATATATATATATATATATATGTGTGTGTGTGTGTGTATATACATAGGTTCATAGGTTCATACTAGGCTATCTGCCCTGGGGCATTTATAAGCCTAGCCCGATTGTGTTTGGCTTACACCACCCCTTGATTTGAGTATACTGTGCCCTTTTTAAAGTTTAGTTTACTGTGCCTCTGTCTAATAGTGACATGGAAGTAATCCCCGGGACAAACCTACGATCCCCCATCCACTCATCAAGATTCTTCTTGAAGAGAGTCAGTGAGGTGCTCTGCCTAACATGAATTGGAATTCTATTCCAGAGCGAAGGGAGCCTCTGGGTTATGAATCTGTCCCTCCAGCATGTTCTATTTATTTCTGTGCTGAGGTTCAAGTCCCTCAAGCGAGTGGCTCTAAGGGATTTAGATTTACTGAGGTGGAGCATGTCCATTAATTCTGGGTTGGACATAGCTTTATATGTCAGGCATAGATCGCCTCGAAGTAGGCGGTATGCAACTGAGTAGAACTGGAGTTTTTTTAACCGAGCAGCATATGGCATCTGTTTGAGTCCCTTGATCCTCCTGGTGAGGTACTTTTGGGGTCTTTCTAATTGCTGCAGGTGTCAGGTAAGGTACATCCCAAAGGGGGCATTGTATTCTATGATGGGCCTGATGAGGGATGAATAAAGGGGCACGATTACCTCTCTTGATCTAGATGTGAATCCTTTCATGATGGGGTGGGCTATGTAGAATGTCTTTCTAACCACTTTGGCAATGTGGTTGTCAAAGGAGAGATTGCTATCAACTTGGGTCCCCAGATCCCTAATTACTTTCTCTGTACTTAATAGGTTACCACCTATGTGGTAATTTGTGGGCACATTGTTTTTGCCAAAGGGTATGACTATACACTTTTTGGCATTTAGCTTAAGACCATGGCTCTGGCACCAGTTATCCGTCTCTGCGAGACCTTTTTGAAGGATGTTTGTGTCAGCTGGAGAGTCGATTATGGCACCCAGTTTGCAGTCATCTGCGAAATTGGTGAGCCATAGTCCTCCACGTTGGCCTGTACCTCAGAAAAGTAAATACCGAACAAGAGAGGTCCCAGGACAGAACCTTGTGGGACGCCACTTGTGACCGGTTTAGAGTCTGACATGGCTCCAGCAACTCTGACTCTGTGGGTTCTGTCTTTGAGCCAGTTTGCGACCCATCTTGTGACATAGGGGTTTATATTTAGGCTGGATAGCTTATCTATGATGCCCGAGTGGGGTATTGTGTCAAATGCCTTTGCGAGGTCCAGATAGGCTGTGTGGACTACCTTCCCTTCATCTATGGCCTTGGTGACTGTTTCGAAGAAGTCAACCAGGTTCAAAAGGAAGAATCTGCCCTTGATGAAGCCAGATAGGGTAGGATCTAGTGTCTGTAGGTCCCCAATGTCTTTGTTTATGAGTTCCATGATAATCCTCTCCATAGCCTTGCAGGCTAGGCTAGTCAGGCTTATGGGGTGATAGTTTCCAGGGTCAGCAGAGGCGCCACCTTTGTGGAGTGGGACCACTGTTGCTGTACGCCATTCTTTGGGCAAATATCCTGTAGTGAGGCTGAGATTGTGCAGCAGTTTTACTTGAGGGATTAGTTCTTCTTGGAGTTCATGTAGGACGCAGCCTGGGACGCCATCTCGTCCCATGGAAGAAGTGTTTTTTGCTTTGGAGAGGGCGGCCTTCACCTGAGCATTAGAGATGTTTGGGAGGCTGCACTCTGCCGGGATAGATACTTTCTCTTTTGGGGGGGAGGGGGTGGAGAAGTTTGCACTGAACCTGTCTGCCAGGATATTGGCGATGTCTGTGGGTTCAGTGTATTTTTTGTTATTTAGAATCAACTCAGAACAAGTCTGGGAGTTGCATCCCAGGTTCCTAACATAACTGAAAAAAGCCTTATGATTGTCTTTAGTGTCCTGTGCAATTTTTCTCTCGAAGCTGGCCTTGGAGGATTTTATGAGGGATCGTAATCTTTTGCCAGTACCAATCAGAGATGCCTTCCCTTTTAGGGATTTTGCGCTATCATGTAGTAGCTTCCTCCTTCTGTTGTACAGTTTATTTATGGCTGGGGTCCACCAGACTGGATGCCTGCCTTTTGGATGATTGGGTCTTGATTTTGTTTGGGATAGCATGATCCATGCATTCCTGGAGATGTCGGTATAATGCATTTATATAGGATTCTGCTGTTTGGGCCATAGTTTCCACTGGCTCTGGGGCCTTGAAGGATTCCACTTCAGTTTTGAAAAGTGTGAAGTTTGCTTTTGAGAAGTTTTTCACTGTGGTTTTCTGGGCTGGGGGTGGGGTCGGGATGTGGATATCCAGTGAAATTAATTTATGGTCTGATCTTACCAATGAGGGATATACTTCTGGTATGGAGCATTGAGTCCCCATGTTGGTAATGATCAGGTCTAGTATGTTTTCCCCTCTCGTGGGAGTGGTGACTAGTTGTTTCATAGCATTTGAGTTTATAAATTCCAGGAACCTTTGGGCACACATAACATATCTATATATATATATATATATATATATATATATATATATATATATATATATATATATATATATATATATATATATATATATATATATATTAAACAGCCACTGCTGTACATACACATGCACATATATGCAGATATACTGCCCACCTTTCATGGTGGGAATATCAATTATGGAACAGTTGTGAGACATACAATTATGTAATAATATTGCACAGTGTTGTGCAGAATGTGTTTCACTATCCTCAGGCCGTATAGCCATAGCAGATCTCACCGGCTGTAACTCAGTCCCACAGCATTTAACCACAGCATGACATATACCTGCACTGCTTGCTGTTTTCAATGCCACACACTACAACCTACATAGATATGTGCACATAGCAACCTTCAAATACATATATATATCCAGCCTTCACTAACAGTTGCAGTATGTCCCTTGCCCTATGCACATCTGCATATACATATAGATACGGACTGCTACCACATAAGGAGTGTTCACAGAATGTAGACCACCCTTCAGACACATCATTCAGATGCCAGCAAATACATCTGTGTTACATACCTTACCTTTGTATTTCTCACCTCAGTCTGTTGTACCTGTTGATGTTTTTTGTTGGTGTCTTCCACTGCCTCTGTTTGTTTTATTTGTTGTTTTGGTTGTTTGGTGTCTCCAACCACCTCTGTTTTTTTTTTTTGTTTGGGTTGGTCTCTCCAACTGTTTGTCTGTCTGTCTGTCTCTCTCGCTCTCTCTCCAGTTGCTGCAATGATATTATTGCATGTGTGGACAGCAAGTACAGGCTGCTTTTGTAGGTATCTGCACATGTGCATGTGATGGCCTCTGCACCAATTGGTGCCCACCATTTAGTAATTGCATGCAGCCTGCTGTGTGGTAATTGCAGTTCTCACTGTGATTTCAGGACAATGCTATAAAATGATAGGTTAGGTAGGCGTAGGCCTTTCAGATTTGCAAGGTGGAGACAATGCTTGTTTGCTGTGGACACTGTTGTGTCAGTCAAAAGGTTGGTATATGTCTCATATCTGTAGCTGGGTTGTAGCCAGTGAAATGCATGTTGTACAGAAACCGGACTGTTGCTTCTTCAAGTACACTCTTCTCAGTGTGTAAGTTTACTCACACCTCCTAATGCTAACACTGGATACATGGGAGTATGTACTTTCTTTTAGAATTAGGGAATTAACTGGCATACAACAGTAGTTATTGCAATGTATTCCTATGGCTTTCCTATTTTCCCTTTACATGCACTCCTTGTAATGCATGTTATATTTCTTTCAGCACCAAGTTATTGTGTATCTGCTGTGGCTTAGTGGTACATCATGCAGACTGGTGAGTCCAAGGTGTGGGGTTTGAGACTGACAAGGGTATTTTATTTTGCTGCTGAGCAATACAAGGGCCTTGTCATACAGAGTGACAAAGGCACTTTTAAGCAGTTGTAAGCGAGTTGGCGCAGGTTTGCGTGATGCTTAGCAATGCTTAGCTAAGCGCACACAAGCTCACACTCGCGCACCTCCGCTAACTACTGCTTAAAAGTACTTACTCCCGCTATCCCCCACGCTAATTTCTTTTAAAGAAAAGAAAATGGGGAGATAGGAAAGTGGTGAAAAAGAGGGCACAGAGAGGGACAGACAGTAGGAAAACAAGCTCGGGATGTGCAGGAAGGGTGTAGGGAAGGCCCATAGCTGCCCATTTCTTTAAGAGCAACAGCTGTGCATATGTTGAAAATTTGTAGTGAGTTTTGAGACCTTCCACCCCTGAGAGGGGGGTGAGGACAACATAGTTTCTTGCACTGCCAATTAGAATTATCGGTGTACATGTCCTATGGATGTGTGTGCAAAATGGGAAGCTATGCATGGGGCGTAATATTTTTACGGGTACAGATTGCCCTTTTTTTTTTCAGGTGAGAGTGGTAAGTGAGGTAGGGGAAATAGGTATATTTGGGGAGGTAGGTTGGGGAAGTAATCAGACAAGACAAACAAGACGCATACAGGGGCAGAATTTGACACATGAGATGGGTGAACACAATTGACAGGGAATGTTGTTTGGAAATCGCAAGCCCATGAGCCCACAGATGGTATCAGTGGAACTGAGATCCTCACCCATGAGCAGTCACCACTGCACCTTCACAGCTCTGCGGGTGGCTGTGCTGGGGGCTGAGTAGTACGGGCAAGCTCACCTGTGAGATGCGCCACTCTCGCCTCAAGCTGGCATAGGGGATCAGCGACTGAACGCTGGATCTCCCTACGCACCACAGTCTGGACCCTTCGAAGGGTGACGGGTGGCCCTTCTCCACCCACGCTTGCACGGGGGGATGAGCCCCATCCCCTGCAGCCCTTCCACCCGAAGGTGGTACGGGACCAATGGAGGAGGGGAGTCCAGGCTGGGCACCAGAGCCACTGGTGCCAGGTGCACTCGCCAACTGAGGAGGGACAGGTGGGTCCGCTGGGACCAGCCTTCCCATACGTTCTGTGATTCGGTATGTTTCATTACAACATAAACAACAGCATTCCAGAGTAGTTGTAACAGTATGCAGTAATATTCCTATTAACCCAACACACCACAGTTCCAACAGTTGAACAGCAAACATAACACATGCATATATTGAACAACAGTGGTTATTCCAACCACTTGCAGGGATGATTGGTAGCAACAGGCCACCATGAACGTGGTGTTTGAACAGGGCACATGCATCAACAAGAGTGCAAATATTTATGGAACAATAGGACATATATCCCAACAAATATTTAAGATTACCCATTGAGGTGCAGAATTGCATGGTTTATGCACAAACAGTAGGGTGTAGAAAAAACCTCCATTAACATCTTATAAACACTTTTACTCCACACTACATTCCTAGTGACTGCAGGTGTATATTCCCTACATGTCTTATTACACTTGCCACCATGCATTAGGTTGTGTAATGGGTTTGGCTAGTTCAATCTATACTTGACCTATATCTCACATACTAACTGTCCAGGATGCAGATGTTACTGCTACATATTTCATGGTTGCATTTATATTTATTTATCTACATATCTGGATGTTTTCACATGACATTTTCACTTCTAATTGTACAAAACCCTGCATTTATTGAAGCACACTTACATTTCTGGGGAACATATTTGCATGCTACTCGTGTGCCAGATTTACTTATGCATGCCAGCCAGTAACTGACTGTTGAGGACTGTATATTTACTTCACAGCTACTAGCACTTCCATCACCCACTTTAGATGGAACTGCAGAACTCTGGGTTGCCAGCACTTTCTAACACATTACTATTTGTATAATGCAAGGGTACAACAACATTTCATACTAAGTGAAACAGACACACTCTGGGTTTTAGACCTTTATTAATGACATTACACACTTTTCCACAGGCTCACTTCTTTATTTGTTTTAACAGTATATATGGCAGACATGTTCACAACATATTATACCTTTATTAATAGGTTAGCACACTCTTTTTTCAGGCTCACTCACATATTATTTTATATGACAGTGCCTGCAGATATTATTCCAGACATTTGTTACCTTTCTAAATGGGTTACTACAGTCTTTTTCTGCCTCTCTAACATTTTTATCTGACAGTACATGCAGAGGACTTATTTAGTCCATTTTATGGCTGTATTATTGGACTACAACACTTTCTTTCATGCTCTCTCCCATATTTTATATAACAATACATGCAGAATAATCGCTAACCTGCCTGGCGGTGCAGCCTTAGCAGCCTATCTTCATAGGCTTGCTGATTCGTAACACAGCCACCTGCAGCTGTAAAGTAAATGAAGGGATATTGAGACATTCCTATCCGTTATACACACTCCATTTTTAATCCTTACATACTGCATTCCATGGCTACATACTCAGTTGTGGGGCATCCCACATCCCACGGGCCTCCTGTATCCATTGGTTCAGGCAGTCCCCCTTTCGTCTCTTCAGGTCCGCATGGTGGTGCAGACCTGCTCACCAGTCCGGGGAACACCTGTGGCACTGGTGAGGTCACAAGCTAACTGGTTCCAAGCCTCTGCCTTGTACTCCGTCCCTTGGAACTGGCCCTGCAGGAGTCTTGCCTCGTGATGGTGGACTAGGAGCCAAACCATGTATTTGGACTCCTTGGTGCCCCATCTCTGCACTCGGAAGCACACTCCCTCTTCAACACCAGACATTCTGACTGCAGATGTGAGCTATAATCAGTTATGGCGTATATTCCCATCTGTGGGGCTTAAATATGCCTCATTTCCCGCACTTTTTTGTGATTGGCCATTTTGTAAAATTCTCAGCTGACTGCAGACCTGCTTAGTAATGGTTAAACTACCATTCCTAGGTTTATGTATGTTAATAGTGGCTATTTCCCCTATGTTGTCATGTCTTAGTGGTTCTGTACTTTGATTATGATGCAAAGGGTCCTGGGTTCAAACCTTGTCATTCTTTTATTTTAATACTGTCTAGACAGGCTAGGGGGTGTGGCTGCATTTAAGCAACTTAGCTCTACGTTGCTCCCCTGTGCCCTACGGTGCCCTGGTTGGCACGGCGCGCATGTCCGCGAAAACACATTGCGCTGGGTAAAGCGCTTTTAAATGTTGGGCAACTCTATTGCGCTGGGTAAAGTGCTATTATACTATGGGCAACTCTGTTTAGCTGGGTGAAGCGCTATTAAACTATGGGCACCTCTGTTTAGCTGGATAAAGCGCTATTAAACTATGGGCACCTCTGTTTAGATGGGTAAAGCGCTATTAAACTATGAGCACCTGTGTTTAGCTGTGTAAAACATTGCTTAATGGCAGGCTATTATATACCTGGGTCTTTTAAAAATATATATTTTGTTCGCTGATACAGTGGCCATGTCACTGCTTTTAATAAAATTTTAATCATATTTGTCTGGTATTATTTCAAATACTGATTTAAAACATAAATAAGAAGGGGCGTGGTGGGAGTCGAACCGTGAATGTCTTCTCTTTGTGCATACGCTCTACCATTACACTATTGCTATTTGGATTAATTTGCATAAGTAGTTCTTATATGCTCTTCAATATCACAATTGCTAACCGTGGTTAAGCAATGGGCACACTCGTGCAAACAAGCGCAAATACGGGCAGCTAAATCGTGGATTTAAAAAAAAATTAATATTTTACGTTCTATAACTCTGATGGGGGTTTACAGTGTAAGGGAGTGTGGTGTTGAGTGCAAGTACATTTGAGCGGACTCGCTCTTGTCTGCTGACATTATGCTTTTTAAAACCTTGCAGGGGTGTGGACTTTTAGACTGCTCGACAGTCGGACACACCCCCTGCTTGCCTACTCTGTCCGTGTAAGAGTTACAGATGAGTCAGCGTGCCCTCATGAATATTCATGGTCATACCGCTCCACTGCAGCCTCCAAGTAAGACATATTAAGTCTTACACGGAGGTTTCGTGAATCCGGCCCATTGTCACAGTGTTCTTTAAAAGCAGATTTTGCATTTTTGCTCTTGCATACATCCTGTTTTAAGTCTGTAAAAAAAAAATGTCCATTCAGCAGATTCCTTATTTTCCAAGCCACAGTCATTTAGTATGGATGCTGATCACATATTACTAAACTCTGTTTCTGCATTTAAGCAAGCTTTATTTTATACCTAATGTTACAATTCCCTCTTTTTATTTTAATGTACTCAAAACACTTTATACTGATATGTATTTTTTATCACATTATGTAGAAAACACATTAAGAAACAAAACCTTTAGTCTTCTTTTGATACAACAAATTAAAAAGCAATTTTACATAGTCAATACCAAAACTGAATGTATTGTAACAACTTTTTCTTTTGCAGACCATTCTGTGAAAATATTTCATCGATTATGGGCTGTGTTTGCTTTAATTTTATTTTTTAACTTGATTAATTTATTCTTTTGCAATTACAAAATTTAATTTATGACTTAGAACTGTTCCATTAACTCTTTGCAACTGTTGAATTAACTATAAGAAACAAGAACTATGTGCTACTGCAAATATATAATATACACTGCTGAAAATATAGTTTTAATGTCATTTTATCCATAATATTGTGTTCATGTTTCTGAACTGCCCATTAACACCTTGGTAAAATACTGAACTGGTTTTAGATAATAAATATTTGAATGCAATTATTTCAGTGTATTTAATACTTAAAGATTTAAAAAACAAGATTTATACACTAGAGAATGCTATGCACATATTAGTCCATTAAATGTATAAATACAATATTTAATTTTCCTTTAACTGGGGTAACCAATATTAGTACAGAAAAAATGAACATATAAAAACAAAAAAACAAAAAAATATTCCTTGTTTTCCCGCTTCTTCTCGACTAGTTTAGACCAGTTTATAGGCATTGCTGTATTCTGGGCTGTGGTGTAGTTCCTGTGTTGTCCATTACCTTACTTGGATAGAAGGAAGTTTCTTTGCTCACCAGTGGGAGTGGGGAGCCTTGAGCAGCCTACCTGTCCCTGTAGGAAGTGACCTCAGCACAAGAAGCTGTAGTAATTGGTTGTTTTGGACCATTTCTAGCTCTTTTGTAGTTCACTGTTTAAAATCCGCCTCTGGGCATTTTTTTCTGGCTATACTGCTCAGACAAGCTTCTCGTGGTCCTGCAGAGTGGTCCTAGCAGCAGGGAACTCAGAAAAGTGACTACTTTCTGGATTTAAGTATCTTTGCTTTTTTTTCACTTGGAATAGCTTCTGTAGCTTACCCTGAACTAGCTTGAACTGTTTTTTTAAATGTTTGCTGCATTATTTTAAAATCTGCACTTAAAGTTACATTTTAGTCGAATTTGATCAAAAGTTTGTTTGTTTGTTTAATTTAACTGTGGAGGCTGCCCACTAAAGTGTGCTAGCCTGTGTAACTGATTTATCACTGTTTCTGCATTTTCTGTGTGTTTCTATCAAAAAACAAAAAAAACAAAAACATATTCCTTGTTTTCCCGCCTCTCCTCGTCTAGTTTAGACCAGTTTACAGGCATTGCTGTATTCTGGGCTGTGGTGCAGTTCCTGTGTTGTCCATTACCTTACTTGGATAGAAGGAAGTTTCTTTGCTTACCAGTGGGAGTGGGGAGCCTTGAGCAGCCTACCTGTCCCTGTAGGAAGTGACCTCAGCACAAGAAGCTGTAGTAATTGGTTGTTTTGGACCATTTCTAGCTCTTTTGTAGTTCACTGTTTAAAATCGGCCTCTGGGCATTCTTTTCTGGCTATACTGCTCAGACAAGCTCCTCGTGGTCCTGCAGAGTGGTCCTAGCAGCAGGGAACTCAGAAAAGCGACTACTTTCTGGATTTAAGTATCTTTGCTTTTTTTCACTTGGAATAGCTTCTGTAGCTTACCCTGAACTAGCTTGAACTGTTTTTTAACTGTTTGCTGCATTATTTTAAAATCTGCACTTAAAGTTACATTTTAGTCGAATTTGATCGAAAGTTTGTTTGTTTGTTTAATTTAACTGTGGAGGCTGCCCACTAAAGTGTGCTAGCCTGTGTAACTGATTTATCATTGTTTCTGCATTTTCTGTGTGTTTCTATCAAAAAAAAAACAAAAAATATTCCTTGTTTTCCTGCCTCTCCTCGACTAGTTTAGACCAGTTTACAGGCATTGCTGTATTTTGGGCTGTGGTGTAGTTCCTGTGTTGTCCATTACCTTACTTGGATAGAAGGAAGTTTCTTTGCTCACCAGTGGGAGTGGGGAACCTTGAGCAGCCTACCTGTCCCTGTAGGAAGTGACCTCAGCACAAGAAGCTGTAGTAATTGGTTGTTTTGGACCATTTCTAGCTCTTTTGTAGTTCACTGTTTAAAATCCGCGTTTGCACGGCTTTGCGCGGTTGTGCGCATAGCGCAGCGCCGGTTAAACAAGGTTA
The DNA here is from genome assembly GCF_019279795.1 of Protopterus annectens. Taxonomy (NCBI): domain Eukaryota; kingdom Metazoa; phylum Chordata; order Ceratodontiformes; family Protopteridae; genus Protopterus; species Protopterus annectens. Next base: position 1,552,678,083 of record NC_056732.1, on the reverse strand, counting down.
AACTTCTTCTGGCTCCGCCAGGTCTGCTCTTCAAATTTTCCCTTAAGGAAGCTCTACTCTTAGTATAAACAGACTACTCACTATATTATAAGCCTAGCACTTGTTCTCAATACTTCTCTACTAAGTAAGCACTCTCATACTAAATAAAGCACTACATCTACTTACCACCCCTGTGAATATCCACTTCCCTTAAAGGTACAGCACTCTCTTATACTGTTCTAGCATGTCGAGTGGTAGATTACTGGCATCCTCTCCAGTTCAGCTGGTCAATCTGGGTATCTTGAGACAATGCTACAATTGTCTCATGTACACAGACAACCCTCTCCTCCTCCCAACAAACACAAATACATGTGAGAGATGCAACTATATAGCCAAACTGGAGGCTGAACTCTCTCAACTCAGGGCTGGCATGACCAGACAGGAGGAGATGGTAACCACACACACAACAATCCCAGTCCCACATAGACCTACCACAACTGCAAACCAAACACATAAAAACACAAAGACATACTCGAGGCTCTAATAAAAACTTACCAAAACAACAGAGGCTCCCAAAGCAGACATCCAAAAATCCACCACCTCAAAACAAAACACATGCAACACATACTTCAATAAATCAGTGTGTCGACCAATCACAGCCCTTAAGGCCAAACACCTTGCCTGATACACTAGTAATAGGTGACTCTATAGTCAGACACACTGATGTCCCACTGACCAGGCTGAACAAGGAGAGGGTGACTGTGAGCTGTCTATCGGGAGCTAGGATCCGCCACATATCACACACACTCAAGTCACTCCAAAGCAAGTACAAATATGACTCCGTCATTGTCCATGCTGGTGTGAATGACCTGAGACGTACCTCCCTGGACTACATGAAAAGAGACATAGAGGAGCTCTCCGATTATGTAGCCCAGGCTGGTATGACCCTGACCCTGAGCAGCATCTTGCCCTCACCAAGAATGATACCATAATACAAAGACAAGATGATCAGCTTTAACAATTGGCTCAAGTACTGGTGTCATTCTAAGGGGATCCAATATCTGTCTGCCTGGGATGACATGTTGGACAAGCCACGCTGCTCAAGGGATGGCATACACCTGTCACCACTGGGCTTCGGATATTGGCTAAGGCTCTTGCCACCCCATAGTGCCTTTTTAGGCAAGGCTCAAAAAACAAACCCACCTCCTTAGAAAACAAAAATGGAAAAAAACTAAGGGTAATGCTGCTCAACGCCAGAAGTCTAAATCTCAAGATGCAGGCACTTGATGCACTCCTCAGCATGGAGAACATCAACGTCTGTGCAGTAACTGAAACCTGGTTCAAGGCTCCTGAGAGCACCCCAGCGCTACCAGGCTATACCTCGTATCATGCTTTTCAGCCCCAAAACCCGGGCCGAACCACAAAGGGAGGGGGAGTGTCCATATTCATCAAGGACACCCACACATCCAGGTTAGTAGCAACACATGAAGCATCAGAGACCATACAGGTGCAACTAACCATAGGCAAAACTGCTATACAACTGGTAGCATGTTACAGACCACCCTCCCAATCTCAAGAACCCCACTCAGCCTTCCTGAAGACATTGGAGGATATGAATGTATCACAAAATACCATCATACTGGGAGACTTCAACTACCCAAACATAGATTGGGTACATTATTCTAGCCCTAATACCCTAGCCCAAAGGTTCCAGGAATTCATAAATTCAAATGCACTGGAACAACTAGTCACCTCTCCCACTAGGGGAGATAATATACTAGATCTGATCATCACAAACATGGGGACAAAATGCTCCACACCGGAAGTATACCCCTCACTAGTGAGACCTGACCACAAACTAATCACCCTGGATATTCATATCCCACCTCCACCCCCAGCACAAAAGACCACAGTGAAAAACTTCTCAAAAGCAGACTTCACTCTTCTTAAGACTGAGAGGGTATCCTTTAAGCCCACTGTGCCAGTGGATACCACATCCCACAATGCCGAATCCTTCACAAATGCTTTCTATGGACATCTCCAAGAATGCATGGATCATGCAATCCCAAATAAATCCAAGTCCCTCTCCACCAAAGGTAAGCGTCCTGTCTGGTGGACCTCAGCCATAAACAAATTGTATAACAAAAGAAGGAAGCTACTGCACGTCAGAGCAAAATCCCATGAAGGGAAGACATCTCTGATCAACATTAGCAGAAAACTACGTTCTCTCATAAAAACATCCAAAGCCAACTTTGAGAGAAAAATCGCTAAGGACACTAAAGATAACCACAAAGCCTTCTTCAGCTATGCTAGAAACCTGGGCGGGAACCCTCAGATATGCTCAGAGTTGGTTCACAACAACAACAAAAAATACACTGAACCCACAGATATTGTCAAAATTCTGGCTGACAGGTTCAGTGCAAATTTCTCCCCTCCCTCACCCCCAAAAGAAGAAATACTTATCCCAGCTGAATGTAATCTCCCTGTCATCTCAGATGTCCAAGTGAGAACCACCCTAAACAAAGCAAAAAACACAGCATCAATGGGACCTGACGGTATCCCGGGTTGCGTGTTACGTGAACTCCAAGAGGAGCTAAACCCACACATAAAAATGCTATTTAACTTTAGCCTTACTTCAGGATATGTACCTGAACACTGGCGTACAGCAACAGTGGTCCCACTCCACAAGGGGCGTGCCTCTACAGACCCTGGAAACTACCGCCCCATAAGCTTAACCAGCCAGGTCTGCAAAGCTATGGAAAGAATCATTATGGAACTCATAAACAGAGACATAGGGGACCTACAGACACTTGACCCCACCCAGTTCGGCTTTGTAAAGGGCAGATCCTGCCTTTTAAACCTGGTCGACTTTTTTGAAACAGTCACTAGAGCCATTGATGAGGGCAAAGCAGTCCATACAGCATACCTGGACTTGGCTAAGGCCTTTGACGCAATACCCCACTCAGGCATCATAGATAAGCTCAACAGATTAAAAGTAAACCCTTATGTCACTAGATGGGTTGCAAACTGGCTAAAGGACAGAACCCATAAAGTTAAAATCGCTGGAGCAATGTCAGACTCAAAGCCAGTCACAAGTGGTGTCCCACAGGGATCTGTCCTGGGACCCCTCTTGTTCGGCATTTATTTCTCAGATGTTAAAGCAAACATGGGAGGGCTGTGGCTGAGAAAGTTTGCAGATGACTGCAAACTAGGCGCCATAGTTGATACACCAGCAGACACACACATCCTACAAAAAGGCCTCACAGAAATGGACAACTGGTGCCGGAGTCACGGCCTTAAACTAAATGCCAAAAAATGTATAGTCATCCCCTTTGGGAAAAACAAAGTACCCACAAATTATCACATAGACAGCAACCCACGGAGTACAGAAAAAGTAATCAGAGACCTAAGGACCCAAGTCGACAGCGACCTCTCATTTGACACCCACGTTGCCAAAGTGGTTAGAAAAACATTCTACCTTGCACACCTCATCATGAAGGGATTCACATCCAGATCCAAGGATGTCAGTGTACCCCTGTATTCCTCTCTCATCAGACCCATGATTGAGTACAATGCCCCATTTGGTATGTACCTCACCCGGCATTTGCAATAGCTGGAGAGACCACAAAAGTACCTCACGAAGAGGATCAAGGGTCTCCAACATATGTCTTATTCTGCCAGACTAAAGAAACTTCAGCTCTATTCAGTAGCATACCGCCTGCTCAGAGGTGATCTCTGCCTGACGTACAAGGCCATGTCCAATCAGGATCTGATGGACATGCTCCACCTCAAAAAATCCAAATCCATCAGGACCACGAGAGCTAAAGACTTAAACCTTGGCACAAGTATGAATAGGACATGCTGGAGGGATAGATTCATAACCCAGAGGCTACCCATGCTTTGGAACAAGATCCCAGTTCGTATTAGGCAGAGCCCCTCACTGACTCTCTTCAAGAGAAATCTTGATGAGTGGATGGGAGATCGTAAGTTTACCCCAGGGGTCACATCTGTGTCACTGCTAGACAGGGGCACAGTAAACTAATTCTATTATATAAGGGGACCTTCATTGCGTCACTACTAGACAGAGGCACAGTATTCTAAATTTATTCTGTACATGTTTTTGTACCATTTCATGGGGTGGCAAAAGCCACATCACTATGGCTCGGCTTACAAATGCCCCAGGGCAGATAGCCTAGTACTATACTATGAAACTATGAAACTATGATGGTCCAAAAAAAATAATAAGACTCCAACTTAAAACCAGTATAGTATGCATCTACACAGACTGTTTGCTATTCATACATTCCAATCTAGTAGGTACCCTGAACCCATTTTTTTTCTACTGAATTCTTTTGTATTTGTAGATACAAAGACTGTAAAGTACATTTAGTCTAGCCTTACAAACGTAGTAACATTAACATCAAGCAAAATCTTGGAAAATTCTTATGTCTCTTTAGAAGTATCTAGTGGAATTGGCACCAAAGGCATATGTCCTGTTATTTTAAACTACATACACAGCAATTAAAAACATTCATGCTTTTTTATACCAACATTGTTTTGAAAAAACATATTAAAAATAGTGACCATTCCTGTTCAATTTTTTTACATATCTTTACTCTCTCTTGTATAGCTGTAATAAAGCAATTTTAAGCTGTCTCTTGTTTTTTACACCATCTGTTGTATAGCTTTACAGTTTAACAGGTTGTAAATACAATTTAATACTAAATAATACAATAATAACTAGCATAAAATATCTTGGACTTTCAGATTTAATCTGTTTACCAGTGTTTCTTATGCACTAATACCTGTTTTTTCCTTCCCCCTTAAAAGAGTACTGTCAAGAAGAAATGAAATATTATTTCTTCCTGTAGCTCTATTTCAGACCCTTGTGCAGTACTGCTTATACAGTCAGTGTAAAACTGAGAAAGTACCCCTCCCCCTGTAGTATTGCACTATTGTTTATCTGCTTTATGCTGTGAGAACAGAATGTATACCAGCCCAACACTTTGGCTGTACATTTGCTTTATTAGGTTATTAAACTATAGACCTTTGTCTGATATGATCATTTTTATAAAGCTTTTGTTGTTTACTACCACTAGTGGGTATTTATACCTTCCTGCACAATTGATTTGAACTGTATTTATACTATAGCCCATCTGCTGGCTATAACATTTACTTGCAAACAGATTATCAAGGGCATGGTTGCACAATTGTGACATTTTATTACAATTACCAAATAGTATTGCCTGTAAACATTTTAACAATTTTGTTTTAATAACAATAATGTTTTAGAAAAACTCAAGCTACTTTTCTGGCAATCAGTCTTGTTTATCTTATCTTTCCAATATTTCCTGTAACTATTCATCTAGTCTAGGAAGGTCTGAGCTCACATTTTAGTTAACCGTTTTAGCATTTTTCCTTTAATCATCTCTTAGTAAAATGCAGTTATAAAACACTTAGTATTATATTTGTGATTTGCATAACTATGCATTTATACTACACAAATAGACATTATTTTACAATTAGCTTACATGGATTTCAGTATATTTTTATTTATTTATTTAACTGCCCTGCCACTAATTTTACAAAAACTGTTTTACTAATACCATCTGTGATTTTATTTCTTTTTAAAATTGTCTATAAGAGCTTTAACTGTTTGGGGTAGTGTTACTATACAATTATATAAAAACTGTAAAAAACAAATAGATATTAGCTTAACTAACATGTTTATATTTACATTATTTATATTTGCTGTTGTCTGCCTTTTGCTTTTGTGCATTGTAAAGAAATGTACTCTAGATGAAAAGAACATACATGCATGTCTGTCTTGTATCTTTATATCTTTATACAAGCATGTCAGTGTTGTGACCTTAAATCTCCACTCTTATTAACTATTTTTATTTAATTTTATGCACTAGAACTGTTTCATGAAACTAAACACTAAAACTGTTGTGTACCTTTTGATTATGCTATGAGAATGGCAGTCATATGCTCTACTTTACTGTAGTACTGATAAATGTCTTGCTTTAACTGAATGGAAGTTTTAAACATTTGAGAATGATTTGTCCAGACATTAGATCCTACCATCCTATCATGTATATTTAACCATTTTAAAAACACAAACATATTAAAAAATATATTTCTTTTGCACAGATTAGCTGTGTATGCAGGAAGTCCCCAGTCTCTGTCAGTTCAGCTAATTTATTTCCTTTATCCTGCAACTACTGTTTAAGAGTTTCCTGTAATGTTGCATGGTCTTTCTGACATTCTTTAGTAACTTGTTCTGCTGAATCTAAAACTCCTATGCACTTTTGAAAAGATGTATGCATAACTTGTCTAAACTTCCTGAACTCATTGTGTCTGTCTTTTAGAAGTTTATTACATTCTTTTGTAACAAAATGTACTAGAGGTCCTGTCAGTAACTGATTTGACTCACATGTGTTGACAGAACATAACTGTTCAACATCTAAATATAATGGGAACACTTTACTCTTAGTTAATTCTTTATCATGAACAGATTTGTCTTCACAGTCTATTTTTTTAGCAATATGATGCAATACATTTTTATGGCATAGTACACAAAATGCAGTTTTTGTTGAATCACACAATACACATTTGTCATACCCCACATGGTTTTCTTTGAGATACCAGTCAAATACTGTAATACATTTGCATAATGCCTTACTATCAACCTGCCCTAATAAGGTTTTACATTTACTAATGTGCTGTGTATACCAACATTGCAATTTACTAAAGCTTGGTTTACTCCTACACAAATTATGTCTAATAATATCCATACTGTCTAATAACATCTAAACTAATAAAATGCAAACTAATAGCATCCACATTAAAATGTGACAAATAAAAAAGTCTTACCAATTAGCAAGAAAACAGGTGATCAGGCTGTTGTTGATGATGGTTGGAAATTTTTCAAAGTCACTTGAGAAGCTGGTGAAGCACAACAGGCAGTGGACTGCTGTACAAAATAGATATCCACCTTTTCTTGAAGAATTAATGACATTGCGACTTTCTTGAACTAGTCTCACTCTGGATTTAGACACCTGAAAAAACTTTACTACTGCAAGCTGCATAAACTGGAATACTTCTGTTTAGAAATTACACATACATACGAATGTTAGTTACTGCAATTTGACTGAAGTGACCCTCTGCAGGGCTTACCCACTCCTTCTGTGTTCGAATGCAAGCTAGCTTGCCATTGAAAAATGATATGGTACTGCTTACTGTGATGGATTTGAAGTCTTCTTAAGACACTCAGTCTTGCTGGTTGGATTCTGCTGAAATCAAAGTCTGGTTATAGTTGCATTTACAGTCTATTGCATACAGAAACTTGCAGAATATACACTGATGAGAGAATATACTTTGCAGCACCTGTCTTTAAGAGCAGTAACCAATAACTTTTATAATAAACCACACGTACTTCTGTTACAGCTTAAAGTACTCTTCCACTTTACTTCTCATATAGTACAGATGATGTGAGAGATATAACATTTACCTCAGGACAAATGTGTCCCTACCAATACCCCTAACATAACTGGATTAATACAGATCTTTATATACACTTTTAGTCATGCACACACATATACATTTCCTCTTATTATTCTATTTTGGAGAATTGCTCATCCTGTAGAAACAATACTGATTGTTGCAGATGCTGACACAAACTGCTGACTTAATGATATTATTTTTCAGCTTTTCTGACAGTGTGAACATCCTGTTTTTTGTCTTTAGTATTCTATTTGTAAGTGCAGAAAAACATGTTTTTAAGGAAATACATTGTCACATTGTTCTTTAAAAGCAGATTTTGCATTTTTGCTCTTGCATACATCCTGTTTTTAAATCTGTAAGGAAAAAATGTCCATTCAGCAGATTCCTTATTTTCCAAGCCACAGTCATTTAGTATGGATGCTGATCACATATTACTAAACTCTGTTTCTGCATTTAAGCAAGCTTTATTTTATACCTAATCTTACAGTTAGGTCTACGCCTACTCAGAACAGGTTTTAAAGACACCGGTCCATTTAATCCTGGTTGTTAGCACCACATTCCCTACACTGATTCCATGCCCGTGCTCCATGCCACCCTACCAAGAAAGAATCATGTACACAGACATGGTAACAGTCCATGTAGGCTGTACACTATGCCTATATTTTATTAAATCCTGGAGTTCATGTAGGCTTTGCACGGAGCCTATACTGAGTTTACATGTTTACGTGGTGAGCAGCAGCACTAATTACATATTCATGCTGCACACTGGGTTTAAATGTAAACAAGTGTGGTTTCATGGCTGGCAGGAAACTGTGTAAAGCAACTCAGATAGTAGCAGACATATAGACCTGTTTATCTATGGACAAACAAGGTGTGTGAGATTCCGTGGAATGTCACAATGATTACCAGGGTTAATAATGTAGGAATGTATATGGTCCAAACATATTACAGGACAGTGTATACAGTGCAGATTATTGTGGAATACTATTTCAGGCATTCTGAACAAAAATTGTGTAAATGATACATAACGGTACATGAACTGCCATTTAAAATAAACAGTTAGGGGAAGTATGTGTATTAAATAGATACACACAAATCAATTGTAGGAATGAACACAGGGAAAATGAACAGGTGAAATATCATAATGTACATTAGATGAGTAAATTTAAATGGAAGGCAGTTGTAGCAGGAACACTAATCACATATTGACACAGTACAGTATGGACTGCACAGTGAAAATGTATATTATGTGACTGTCAAACAAGGTCACATAACAATAAAGAAGATGTCTTTGTGATATAAGCATCCTGATGAGCCATGGAGAGGACGTCTATCAGGGATGTTATATACAATCAGAGTTAGGTGCATATTGTGAAGCTGTGCAAACTGATTTGCCTGAATATGACTGTAATGTCAGCAAAGGTCTCCAACAAGTGGGACACAGTTACAGCCTCATGGACAACAGTAAACAGAAGCATGCACAATCATGGACAATATCAGAAAAATTCCACCAGTAATACTATGTGTCTGACATATGGGATTGTGAATTATCATAGATAGCTCTGCATGAACACATTTGTACAACTATTATGACATGTCAGCAATTTATGAGGATAATCAAGCACTGTAACATCTGCTGGAGGTGTTAGGAGGGACTCTGCTATATCTGTATGTGACATTATGATAAATCCAGGCTGGTTGACTGGTCTGCATAGCATATATATAGCACAATCCGCATGGTCATGAATGTAACCCATGCTGTGTATGTTATCAAATATTTATGTGTGTACTGTGTGCATTGTAGGAACAGGTATCTCACATGGATCTGGTATAACACCTTGATTGGAGTTCTGCACCATCAAACAGTAATGTTTATGCAACAAAAAGAATACCTAGGTATGGCCAATAAGATGTGTAGGCTCACTGTAGCAAAGATGGTGCACTTCAGTTGCACATCACTGGAAGATGTGTAGGGAGGTATATGAAGAAGTGTACATTGTACTCAGTTATTGGTGTGATGAAGGCTGTGAACTATATAGGTATAATGGCCTTTGATGTCGATATCCTACACATACTCAGTAGTTGTGTTACACACAAGGGAGTAGTCACCACTGGGGGCACATGCTGGTGGATGTTTCACATACCATCTACCCAAGGACAAAGGCCGCATACCACTTGGTCTGCCCACAGAGGTGTGATGTCTATATTATCATTGGATTGTGCATTTGCTTTCATAGCATAATAAATCCCTCATGTTTTTGTTTCATGTCATGTGTTATCATAGCTGTGGCGGCAGTCTTTGGTGTGTGTTGATACTGCCTGTATTATGCTAATTTTACAGATGGAATCGATGATTGTCCACAACCTGTAGTCCTCCATTTAACTGTCTGGATACAGGATGTGTATGTCAATCTTGACCTCCATGACTTAAATAATGGACAGGAAAGGGCATAGCAGACAGCCCTGATGTACAGATCTGATCACTAGACTTGAGATAGAAGTCACTTCACACATTTCAACATATTTAGATGTCACATATGTGATCCAGTGGTCTACCCACTTGGTGATATAGGTGTTTATGGCCACTTCTGACAATGTTGAGTGAATACCACAGTGTGTATTTGTGCCAAATGCCTTGTGTGGTCAAGTTCCATAGGGTGATAGTGTTATCACCAAGCGTGACCTTGATGACTTCTTTGAGGACATGAAACAGATGCAACAGCCATGCATATAGCATTAACAACTTACACATGTCTTTTGCACACAGCTGGGATATTGCCAATGTCCATTTAGAAAAGGTAATTCATTACATGTTAGTCTACCTCACAGATGAGGACAGTCAGGATGTGTTTATACATGCATGCATCAGGTGCTGCCCTCCCCCACACTCAGATGGAATGCATATTGATGTACACCCTTCTACAGGAACATATTCCATCTGGAGGGTGTGTTGAGTATGTATCCAACTGTGGCAGGTAGGTGTTTGTTCTGAGTCATGCTATAGGTGATCTGTGATAGTGCCCATTGAGTCTGTGTGATAGACTTGGATGAAGGTAAGACAGTAAGTACATACTGCCTATATTAATCTGGCTAAGGGATGGACACAATTCCTTACTCAGGTATCACTGAGAAACTCTCCCAGCTGATGATTAACCCTTATGTCACTAGATGGTTAACCAGCTGGCTCACTAACAGAACACATACTGTGAAAGTTGGTGAATCAACCTTTACCAGTAGAACTGTCACCACTGGCATACCCCAAGGATCTGTGCTGGTCCCTTTACTATTTAGAATCTATTTCTCAACAGTCCAGGCAAAAGTACACAGCCTTTGGCTTACCAAGCTTGTTGATTATAGCATATTGGGTGCAATCATTGAGTCCACCAATGATGTTAACATATTACAGGAGGGGCTAACACGACAAATGATTGGTGCCAAAGCCACACAGTCTACACATAAATGCAAAAATAGTGTCATTATGTTTGCCTTCTGCAAAGTGGACCTCCCCTCTAATTACAGCATTGACAATACCCCCCTATGTTCAAACCCAGTTGAGCAAGACTCGGGAACACACACAGATAGCAATCTGACCTTCAACGACCAAGTTTCCACAAAGGTTGCACCATGCACCTCATAAGTCAGGCTGCCATATCCAGACCAGAGGATGTTATAACAGCCATGTACTCAACCCTCATCAGAACACTAGTAGAGTGAAAATAAGAAAATCCGCCACAAATATGAAGAAAAATACTATTTTAATGAGCGCTTTCGTCAGCAGATACACTTGACTTCTTCAGTAATCTGATGAAGTCAAGTGTATTTACTGACAAAAGCGCTCATTAAAAGAGTATTTGTCTTCATATTTGTGGCATTCTTTCTTATTTTCATTCAAGTTTACTTTGTTTCTTAAACACTAGTAGTGTATAATGCTCCCTTTTGGTTGTGCCTCACCAGACACCTGCAGCAGTTTGAGACCACAGGGGTTTCTCACTAAGAAAAGACATGGCTTACAAACTATGCTGTGATGTATGTGGATAGAATGAAAGCCCTAGCACTCTAATCTGTATCATATAGGATTAGGTGACTTGTGCCTGAGCTACAGGCCAGTCTGTGACCCTGCCCTGATGGAAATACTGCATGTCTGCAAATCAGCTATACCTGATGACATCAGCAAAGTCTAGTGACAGGAAGATGGTAACAGCAGTGTCCTATAGGCTGGTGTAAAATGCTCCCTCTAATGTCAATCAAGTGCACAAACACACACACAAATACCCCAGTTGACTACAGTGAGAACATAAACCCTACTTACCTAAGTATACTGACTAGAGAACTCTCTATTTAAGGCAAGCACCACATCACAAGTCTGACTTGGATAGTGTCAGACAACAGTTTATAGGTGATGACATCAACAGCATCTGGTGAGGAGAGGATGGTAATAACAGAGTCCCACATGCTAGTGTAAAATGCTATCTTTAATGTCAAGCAATTGCACAAACACAGACACACACACATCCAGTTGACTGCAGTGAGAACAGAACTCACTCCTACATATCTACGTACACTGACAAGAAAACTCTGCATTTAAGGGAAGCACCACTGCACAAGTCTGACTTAGAGAGTGTCAGGCAGCAGTTTATAGTTGATGACATCAGCAGTATCTGGTGAGGAGAAGATGGCAATAGCAATGTCCCACATGCTGATGTAAAATGCTCTCTCTAATGTCAAGGAAGTGCACAAACATATACACAGACCCCAGTTGACTGCAGTAAGATTAGAATCCCTACCTAAGCACACAGACTAGAGAACTCAGTACTTTACACAAGCATCACAGCACAAGTGTGACTTGTATTTTCTTAGTGGATGACATCATCAGTAGAGGTTAGGGAGAAGATGTTGGGAGGCCTGCAAGAAATGGATTCATAGGCATGTGCAAGTGCCAAAATATTGGCATTCCATGGGATTGGAGTGGTAACTGCAAGAAACACACTTATGCTCTTCTGACTAGCTAGGCAGACTGACACACACACATCCAAGTTGACAGCAGTGAGATTAGAACTCCTACCTCTCTAAGGACCCACATTAGAGAACTCAGTACTTTACGCAAGTCGCACAAGTGTGACTTTTAAAAGCCTGCAGGACAACTTATAGTGGATGACATCAGCAGGGGATGTTGGAGAGAAGATGTTGGGATGTTTGCATGAAATGAATGTTTGGGCATGTGCAAGTTTCAAATTATTGGCAATCCATGGGATTGGAGTGGTAAGTACAGGATGCACAATCAGATCTCCTGAATAGATACACACACACACACACACACACACACACACACACACACACACACACACACACACACACACACACACACACACAGCTCTCAGTTGACTGCAGTGAGAACAGAACCCCTTCCTAAGTGCACAGACTAGAGAACTCAGTGTGACTTTTAAAAAGCTGAAGGACAACTTATACTGAATGAGATCAGCAGTGGATGTTGGAGTGATGATGTTGTAAGGCTAACATGAATTGGATAGCTAGCCATGCCCAACTGTCAAGATATTAATGTTTTGCATGCCACCAGATTGATGAGTGTGCAATCTGTAGTATTTGGTGGTTGTATTTCCAATGTGCAGATATACTTTAAGAGAAATCTTTACAAACTATATGCACACAGGTGTCCACATTAATACAGGTATTGTAAAATGTGAATGTGTATTGTCATTATAAAGATGTGCATGGTATATAAGACACCATTTGTTATTTATTTATATAGTATAGTTGATATATTTGTAAACAAGTACTGAGAGACCAAGGTTGCAGTGTACTGGGGGAGGTAACAGATGGCTGCATTGTAAATATGTGTTATTTTTGCAGAAAGCACCTTCATTTTGTTTGTGTTTCTACATGTAGTTTCATGGTATGAAGACTAAATGACAGTAAACAAAAGTAATACATGCTATTGCCCACTTTGCAGAGCCCACCACTGAGCAGCTGGTTTGAGTGATCAGTACACAATTGTGAGCTTCATTGCTAAAATTATGAGAGTTCTCAGCAGTGAGAGTATGAAACACACCTGTGCTTAGCTGACTCTGTAACAGCAGGTGTAAATCCATCAACACATTTCTTTTGGAGCCCAAACGACATAGGGTTTGAATCCAGGTGTATGTAATACTTTCAAATAAATAGTGATAATGCAATGAGATTATTCTTTATACTATAGTCACCAAGTGTTAATGTGGATTAATGTAGCACAGTGTGTTTAAGTAGTATTGCACAGAGATAACTGCACCACAGAAGAGCTGTTCACCGTTGCTTGGCATTGGTGCACAATGCCAAACTACACACAAACATACAGGCCTAGAAGTGAGGGGCTCCATTGTTTTGTTTTTTATTGCTTACATGTGCTGTGTCCAATTTTATTTTTTAACGAGATTATAAGTGTTAAAATGGGTTGGATAGGAAAGTGGTAAAATGGGGAGCAAGCAAGGAGAAGAATAACTGTGAAGCAATATAAGAATGTGCAGAAGGGGGTAGAAAAGAACCATAGCTATCTATTTTTGCAACAGTGTAAAATGAAAATATGTACAGAATATTAGCTGAATTTGGACTGTCACCTCCACAAAGAGGGACAGTCATATTGCATAGCCAATTAGACCAAATCAAGTGTTTCAAGAAGACACGTGCTAAATGGGAGAGAAATGTGTGGGTCAGTATTTTTAGGTGGGACAGGTGCCTGTTTGTTTATTATTATTTTTTTACTTCAGTAAGAGAAGAATGCTGGGTAAATGACATTGGTATTTCTGGGTCAGGTAAGATGAGTAGGTGAGGAAGCAAATGTAAACAGAGGACAAAAAAGACAGGACAGAAGGAAGGTAAGGAACACAAAAGGTTGGAGGCCACCATGATTGGTGTGAGGGAGGGGACAATGCAAGCCCACGCCCATAAAACATGGGTACAGTGAGAATCTAGTCCTCACCCACAGGACTGTCATCACCATCCCCTTATTCTGCTGGCTATTGGAGTGATTAATATCTCCTCCTCCTATGGACCATGAAGGACAGCAGCCTCTCCATCCAGCATAGGCATACCCCAGTGGTGCTGTGCACAACCCTATGTACCAACCCTGGCTTCTCTGGCAATTGATGAAATCACCTCTGCCAGAACTCCCTGAGGATACCACAGCACCAGCTGCTAGGGTTGTGCTACCTGAGGATGCAGGTAGTACAGGGGCAGCAGAGGTAGTATGGTGAGGTTTTGTCCCAGATGTGCTGGGCATCAGTGCCAGAGCCAGTGGAGTGGGGGCAGGCTGAGCCACTGGGGTTGACCTTCCTCCCTGCGCTGTGAAGCATTTAGTGATTTGTTACAGATGGATGACATATAATAGCAAATTAAAAAAAGAGATAAGAGTTGTGGTGAGAGAAAAGAAAGAGATAGAATTAGTACACTCATCAGTTACATATAATGAATATCACAATAATACAACTATTTTATTTGATATTTCAATATACTTCCTTACAATTACAAATTATAATTTCTGATTTCAAAGTAATCCTTGCAATGTGCAGATATTGCACATATACTTGAATCAATTATACAGATCAAAGTTAAGAGCAGGGCATTTATGCCACTTGTGTAGAATTATGTAATATTATTAAAGAATTGCTGAATTTTATGCTTGTTGATCATGGCATTTGAACCCACAGCCTCTAACTACAATCTTACACTTGACTCCTTAAGTTGGTTTGTACTACAGACCGATGCATGCATGCTTGCTTTTACAGTTAGGATATGCATGCTTACTTTGCTACTACTGTAGAGAAAAGAAAACATTTTCTTTAACTTTTAAAGGTACAATAATACTTCTCTTGTGCTGCATACATACCACTTGTTTTACTCAGTCTCTCTAGATGCTCAGCATGGGCCTGCCTATTTGCCTCAATTTCAGAACTAGCTGTGAAAAGAAAACAAAATAACAGAAGAGCATTATGCATACCGGTCTTGCATATATTTAGCTTTCTGTGTATTATAAATGCTCTTTATTAGCATACACTGTGGGAAGTTGTTAGTTTGAAACTCATCCAACCACTGATTGAGTGTATATATCTCTCTCATGCATTTATAGTTCATTAAAGTGGTGTTTCCACTGGTCTCCACTGAGTGGGATGCCAGTTGAACTGGATATAGTCTTGGCCACACTATTCCAAGCCTCAGATTTGTACTGGGAACAAGAATATTCTCCCTGCAAAAGCCTTTGGCAGGGGTGCTTTACCAGGAGTTCAATAAAGATTCTGGATTCCTGAACACCCCTCCTCTGTGCTCTAAATTGGGCACCTTTCCCTCTAACACCAGACATGTCTAATACCAAAGGAGTGTAATAACAAATAATGATTTCCCACCAGTTCCTTTTATCGCATTTACTGGTAGTGTGCAACCCCCAGCAAGAATGCTGATTGCATGATGTTAATTGGAGAAGAACAATTGCAAACAGATAGGAAAGCAGTTCTGGAAATTGGAAGGTTAATCTGACACTTGACATTAGCTTGAGGGGTGTGTGCTGCTTTAACTGTTAGGTGATTTAACTTTGCAGACATGCACTGAGGGCATACATTTCATAACCTGGCACATGCTTGTTTGGCTTTATACACTAAAATTTATTCTTTTTATAGTTTATTCTAGTTATAAGAGTAGGATTTAGAGGAAACCAACCTATTCTAACACATTTTTGCACTTTGACAACTGCCATCCTTTTCATCATAAGAAAGCGGTAGTCAAAGGACAAATGGTGAGGGCGGCCAGGATGGTCACAGAAGACACTGACTTTGTAAAAGAATGCCAGAACCTAGAAAGCATGTTTGTTATTAGGGGCTACCTGGTTACTTTAATCACAAATATTAGAGATGAAGTACCGGTAAAAGACAGGATGGGCACTTTAGACCTTTATTAGGTAGTCACTATAAGGAGACACCTATAATTGATTTAGAAGAACAAATAGATGAATGTCTTAATACTAAAAAGGAAACCTATCAAATCAGTTTTCTGAGTACCTTTTCTATTGATTATGGGTTTATTAGAAACCTATTGAATAAGAACTGGGGAATTATTTTAGAGGATTTGACACTATCAAATAAATTGGGGTTAGCCCCAAAAATTACTTATAGAAAAAATTCCACACTTAAGCTCATGCTTGAAAAAAAGAAGAAACCACAGTTTGTAGGCCTTCAGGGCATGGCTAAGTGTGGAGCATGATCACAGTGTAAAAACATTTTACCAAAAAAAGAGGTGATAATTAATAATACTGTTTACACTATTAGACGTAAGTTTAACTGTGAATCTAAGAGCATAGTGTATGGTGCTTTATGCGACTGCTGTCCTGCCTTTTATATAGGCAAGACAGAAAGGAAATTAAAGCAGTGCATATACGAACATAACTATGCAACTTTAAAAAAAGATCCCAACAATGCCCTTGCAAGGCACATAGGTGAACATCCCACCCATAGTTTTAGATTCACAGTTTTACATAGTAGACCACCGCACATAAGAAGTGGCCCATGGCAACTGCTTTTAGAATTAGATGAATTAATGTGGCAGCTTAGGACTATTGCTCATGTGTTCCCAGGTTTAAATGAACGAATATCGATCAAATGTATACTCAAATTGTTAGCTCTAAGAAGATAATAATAACAACTTCTTTCAACTAGTAAAGTTTGTCAAGTTAAAGCAATAGTTTAGTAACTATTGACTCTTTGTGTTCAGTAATTTATTTGTTAAAAAATTAAAGTTTGTTTCAAGCTTTTATCTTTTCTTAAAAGTGTTGAAAACTGAATATGTTGTTTATTGGTTTATGTTGTTAAATTTCAATGTATTTACTTTTTTAACATAGATTATTTGCATGTTGGTCCTTTTATTGTTAATGGGTTATTAATTAGATTATTATTATTTTTTTGTTAATTAGTAAATGAGGCTATTTATGTTGGTTTGTTTGTATTGTTAACTATCTGAGGAAGGTGAAGCACAGTTTTACCAAAAGCGCTAAGTAAAATATTTAAGTTTTTATCCGCTTCTTGTTTTCATTGGTTTCTGTTCGCTTTACAGTTTTAAAAGTTTTTTTGTTGTTTTGTTTGTTTTGCTGTTCACACTGTGATGGAAACCAAAACGGGAGCGGCATCTCAAGTGTTGTTCTCTCAGGATTTGAACACATCTAACAAGAGCGATGAGCCTGGAGACCTAACTACTCTTGTTCAGCTTCTTTTAGGGTGGGTTGAAGCCCTAACACAAAGAGTCAACGCATCACTTGCTTCTAATACTATTTTGCAACATCGTGACCAACCAACATTGGATTCTAGGCTGGAAAACATTTCCAATGCTGACACAGAATTTGGAAGGTTACCTGTACGCCATTCAACCAACACAAATTCGGACAGGCAGAACGTAACACGAGTGGAGTTTACATCTCCCACAACCAACTTTCCTGGTAATAGGTTGGCTGTTACAAACATTGTCAATAATGGGTCTAATGGTACTGTGGAACCCGCACATTCTGTTAACAACAGGACAACTAACCATCCAGGAACCATAGCGGACTGTCGTTTTCCAACTATGGTTTCCTTTTTAGGGAATAACAACTTCTTTTCTGCTGGTAGTGGAGAAACGGGTCGAGATGGTGAACCTATGGTGAGTCCATTATCAACTATAATTAATGACTTTGATTATAAGCTCTACAGATGTAGAAAGCTTTAGTTGGAAATAGCTTATTTACGCGAATGCATAGAAAAGAGAATTGTGCCCAAAGGTCTCCGTCAGTGGCGGTACCCGATGGGCTTGATTGAAAACTCTATTTTTCATAATGAACTCCTTTCATTGTTCGACAAACAAGGCTTCTGGTTTTTTGAAGACTTAATCAAATTTTACAGCGTGGAAGTTGATAATTTAAGATCTGAATTGGAACTTTTGGAACATCAGATCCTTAACCATGGTGACTTCCTATCTTTTAAATACGATTATTCTCGTATTTATACAAGTATTGAGGCCACGATGGTGAAGTTATTAACTGTTGAAAAGCAAAAAATAACTCGTGATATCAATGACTATGCCAACAGAAAGGCATACCCAAGACCACCTGTTTATAACCCTGTTACGGCTAATCCTCCCCCTAGGTCAACAGGGGTAGCTCCTGGGAACAGTGGAAGTGAACCCCAATTAGCTCAACAACCAAGGCGTAGTGAAAGGTTGAATAATAGAAATAATAACATAAATGGCAATAAACAAGAGCAAGTAATCAATGATGGCAATATAGATGATGATGAGGAGGTTGTACAGGATTTTCGGGACAATCAGAAAACATGGAGAAACAACCATAAAGGGAACAGAAAGTCACCCCAACAGAGGAACAGGAGGAGGCAGAGGAAGAGGTAGACAAGGTAGACCAAAAGGTACAAAGCCCTTCGATTCATAAAAACGATAGTGGGGACTTTAGTTTATATAATTTTACTGAACTGAACATCACCCAAGAATGGGTTAACATTTTCTCTAAAGGTCTAACCTTTGTACCTACAAAAAAGATGGACCTTGTTAAAACACTTATAGACCTAAAACTGTATGTTCATAAGTTGAACTTGAACATTTTATTTGGTAACAAATCAATGTTAAATACCTCTGAAAGAGTGTCTAGTGTATGTTACCCTCCCTTACATTCCAGCCTTGCACTATTCGAAAAAATGTGTGAAATAGATCTTAGGGACTTGAATAAAAATAAACACAGACAGGCTAATTATAAAAATAACATCACATCATCGAAACAAGACTTGATAACTTTACTTAACAATTGCAATATAAGAGCAATGAAGCCTGACAAGGGTGGGGGTCTTGTTTTGATGAACCATTTTGACTATGTTAGCCACATGAGGGAACATTTAGAGTCTAAGGTTTATAGGAAAGTATCAGTAAACGAACTAAATACTGCTTACAGAAGGGTTAGAACTATGTTGGAAGACTTGTTTTTGGAATCTTTTATTGACGTGGACTTATACCATTATCTGTCCATGGCAGCTCCAAAAGTACCAGCTTTTTTTGGTATTCCGAAACTACACAAGTCCATCTCTAACCATCCTTTTAGACCCATAGTGGACGGACGTGGGTCAATAACATACGCTTGTGCGAAGCATGTTGATAATTTACTGAAACCTTTGATTGAGAAAGAGTTACAAGTGTGTAAAGATTCTTGGGCATTTTAACATACTATAAACACCTTAGAATATCAGAAGGATATTTATTTTGTGACGATTGATGTCAGAGATCTTTACACAGCAATCCCCCACGATGTAGGTTTGGAATGGACTAGGGAATTTTTGGCCTTCAGAAAGGTTCCAGATAACACCATTTATCTTATTGAGACATTAATTGACATAGTGCTGTCCAACAACTTTTTGACATTCGAAGGGGACCTGTTCTTACAGACATCTGGGGTTGCCATGGGTACCCCATGTGGGGGTAGCTTTGCTAACATAATCATGGCCCATTGGGAAAAAGAAAAGCTATTCCCACACCCAAAATTTAAGGAACATCTCACCTGGTATACTAGATACCAGGATGACATGTTCCTTTTGTGGAGAGGTGGGAAGGAGGAAGTATTACCTTTTATAACAGACATAACAGAGTTAACTAGCTTCCTTGATTTTAATTATCAAGTAGAAAGCTTTAACATTAATTTTTTGGACATTAGCTTGTACAAAGATGATATAAACTCTAGTTACAAGAGTAGGCTTTATAGGAAACCAACCTATTCGAACACATTTTTGCACTTTGACAGCTGCCATCCTTTTCATCTTAAGAAAGCGGTAGTCAAAGGACAAATGGTGAGGGCGGCCAGGATGGTCACAGAAGACGCTGACTTTGTAAAAGAATGCCAGAACCTAGAAAGCATGTTTGTTACTAGGGGCTACCCGGTTACTTTAATCACAAATATTAGAGATGAAGTAACAGGTAAAAGACAGGATGGGCACTTTAGACCTTTATTAAGTAGTCACTATAAGGAGACACCTATAACTGATTTAGAAGAACAAATAGATGAATGTCTTAACACTAAAAAGGAAACCTATCAAATCAGTTTTCTGAGTACCTTTTCTATTGATTATGGGTTTATTAGAAACCTATTGAATAAGAACTGGGGAATTATTTTAGAGGATTTGACACTATCAAATAAACTGGGGTTAGCCCCAAAAATTACTTATAGAAAAAATTCCACATTTAAGCTCATGCTTGAAAAAAAGAAGAAACCACAGTTTGTAGGCCTTCAGGGCATGGCTAAGTGTGGAGCATGTTCACAGTGTAAAAACATTTTACCAAAAAAAGAGGTGATAATTAATAATACTGTTTACACTATTAGAGGTAAGTTTAACTGTGAATCTAAGAGCATAGTGTATGGTGCTTTATGTGACTGCTGTCCTGCCTTTTATATAGGCAAGACAGAAAGGAAATTAAAGCAGCGTATATACGAACATAACTATGCAGTTTTAAAAAAAGATCCCAACAATGCCCTTACAAGGCACATAGGTGAACATCCCACCCATAGTTTTAGATTCACAGTTTTACATAGTAGACCACCGCACATAAGAAGTGGCCCATGGCAACTGCTTTCAGAAGTAGATGAATTAATGTGGCAGCTTAGGACTATTGCTCATGTGTTCCCAGGTTTAAATGAACAAATATCGATCAAATGTATACTCAAACTGTTAGCTCTAAGAAGATAATAATAACAACTTCTTTCACCTAGTAAAGTTTGTCAAGTTAAAGCAATAGTTTAGTCACAAATGACTCTTTGTGTTCAGTAATTTATTTGTTAAAAAATGAAAGTTTGTTTCAAGCTTTTATCTTTTCTTAAAAGTGTTGAAAACTGAATATGTTGTTTATTGGTTAATGTTGTTAAATTTCAATGTATTTACTTTTTAACATAGATTATTTGCATGTTGGTCCTTTTATTGTTAATGGGGTATTAATTAGATTATTATTATTTTTTTGTTAATTAGTAAATGAGACTATTTATGTTGGTTTGATTGTATTGTTAACTATCTGAGGAAGGTGAATCACAGTTTTACCGAAAGCGCTAAGTAAAATATTTAAGTTTTTATCCACTTCTTGTTTTTATTGGTTTCCGTTCGCTTTACAGTTTTAATGAAATTGTTGTCTGTCTGCTTCCTCTCTGCAGGTGTTCGATGGCTACATGTGTTGGTGGAGCTTGCTAATCACCCTCAACATCACTTAGTGGTGCTGTGCGATAGAATTCAAAAACTGCAACAATGTATCCTTTTTGACATTTAGGATGTCTACTTTCTGTCTGCAGATGTTCTATCTACTTCCTGTGTAGGACATTAGTCCAGGTTTGTGTGCTAAGAGTCATGCAAACAAGATAAGCAAAGTTAAACATTATTGTCTTTCTCCAGTTCCCCTGCTTGTGTTAAGATGCTTTCTTTGCACATACTAGCATAAAAAAAAAAGAAAATAGGGAGAAAGGAAGAAAGGGAATCTATTAAATAAGCAACACTACAAAATTTATGTTGATAGACATGATATATTTTTATACAGGTTTGGTCTCTGGATTTGAACGATTACTCCAATGACCCTTCAAAATACAGTAAGGGTGTCTTATCCCTTATTGCCACAGAAACATCTTTGCAGCAGAGAATGAAATTCATTGTGTGTACAAGCAACTGCAACATCATCCACAGTATTAACAAAACATATGACAGTTGTACACTTCTGAGTTGCTTGTACATGTATTCATTTCAGATGTAGTGTACTGAGTGATCACACAACCATTAAGGAGTACTGCTTGCAGAAATGCAGCTCTGGCTTATCTCTCTTTGTTTGTTGCTCATTTTCCTCTTATTTGACCAGTAATCTGAGACATGCAGTCTGTAAGGCATTCTGTATCACTGTCCTTAAAATGTGTGAGGATATTACATGGCAATAATACACAGCTGTCAAGAAATGAAGTGAAGGTTGGATGCTACTGAAAATAAACTGTGAAATGTATGCTACTTACTTACGTGAAAAGCCTTGATGCAATTACATCTACACTTTGCAATTTTAACTTGGTTGACACACCCACTGGAGGTAAGGGAGTATGATTTGCTATTGTGTTTAACTTCTCCCTACCAGTAATCATTCACAGTTGCAATCCGTTTGCAACAAACACTGAGGGAGTGCTTGTACCATGTTTACATCAGCTACACAGAGCCAGATATTTGAGATTTAGCAATTCTAATGAGTTCATGCCTCATTTGCATCTTCAGCATGCTCACAACCCTGAATGTGCACTACAAAAAAGGAACCATGTAGCTAGGGAACCTGAAGGTGAGGAGACTTGAAGTGGATAACAGAGGAAAATATTACTTTGTGATTTATTTATTTTTTTATTTTACATTTGTTTCCCTGGAAAGTCCAACTGGAACAAGGTCCATTTACAGTGGAGGCCTGGGGAGAAAAGCTCCATAACATAATGGTACAAATACAGCAAATGACAAAAACATTTCTGTACAGAGGCATATATACAATCAGAGCTCTATGTCTTTATATGACAACACATCTGCACAAAAGGCTACTGATTGTGATAAGTTATGATTGCATTTTTCAGTTTGGATATGCTCATGTCAGCAAATGCTACTTTTATCTTTATACATTTCTTAAAGGTTTACTGATGGCATAGGCATTTTTGTCAGGGTATTTTATTTTCTCAGATACACAGCCTTATTAACTGTCATCACAAGTGCTAATGTTACAACTGTTTTTCTCTTTATACTCTTCTATTGTTATTTCAGTGAAATGCAAATGCCCTATATTGTCAATGATACACGGTATTAGCCTTCTAGGATGGCCCCTAGACACCTCTAGAGGAGTGCTGTCTGCAGGAAGAGGTGACTGGCAACTACATAAAACAGAATGTTTTGTGGTAAATGAGTACACGTTTTTGGGGCAGTTTATTTGATAGCACTTTTAATATTTCACTGATGGTTTCTTAGCAAAATGTGTCATTTGCCTGTTGTTATGGGGTTGGGGGAGCCAAGTTCCATTTCTGTTTTGGCACATGCAAAATTGTTTGCACAGAGGTTTGCTTTGTCATTGTTATTTTCCTTGTTTTGGATCCAACCATGCTTTATGTGTGACTGTAATATGTTACAACCTCATAAATGGATACAAACACTCATAACCTCATAAATCCTTTTTTATTTGAATATGTTGACTGTTTTTGTTTCTCCGGTGGGTAATATTGAAAAAAACTACATTTTATGTGTTATAGCTAAGCAGGACTTTTATTTATGTAATACTTATGTTTATTATCCTTCTTCTGTGTTTTATGTCACCTAAAAATATGGCATCCAGGTGTCCCAATCCCTGCTAACCCCCCCTTCAGTGACCCTGAGAATTTAGGTGACATCATGCCCTTCTGCTTGAGAGAGGATGTGGGAATAATATGTCTTCCAGAATGCAAATGTGGCAGCAGATAGTGGCTGATGTAAATGCAGTAGGTGGCCAAAGCAGGACATGTGATCAGGTATGTCATAGGGCCACTGACATGACTGCATTGGCCAAGAGGAGAACAGCTGCAGTAGCCAGTGAAAAGATAGCTATGGGAGGGCTGCTACAGAGCCATCACTGATACCAAATGAAGAGCTCCTGTCCACTGCCAGGGATCCAGAGAGCTCAGTGGAAAGTACACAATAGGATTTGATTGATGTTGCTGCTGCTGTTTCAGGGAAGACAAATATGTCCCAGGTGGAGCTACCAGGTAGGCTTACCTCTCTCATTTGTTAAATACTTTTTGTAGAGTAAACTATTGACAGCAATACTCATTACAGCCAAGTGCGCCTCCAGGTATTTCTGCAGTTACCTCCTACTGCTCCTCTAGGCGTCAAATACTGCTTGTTCAAAATTCCATTAATACTTCCAAAACCATACTACATACAAGATATCAGAATATTTTATCTTGAAACATACATGATGGCAAACACAACTGTATTGATATTTGACCTCTGCCAATGAGTATTTTTAAGAACTGTAAGGTAATAACTTCATTTTTTAAAGGCTCAAGCCACACCCACTGAGAATCAAAGGTTAATACTCAAAAGACCTGTACTACAGGGAATTAGTTAAATTCTGTTTAACGTATATTTTGGGGGGATAGTTGTAGATTGACACAGTTAACAACACATTCTGGTTGATTACACATGGACCTGGGGTGGACGTGTCATCCAAGTCCTTGTTAAATGTATCATTAATGGACATATAAAGGGCAAAAGATTTTAACCCCCTGTGCTACTGTTAATTGTGACTGCTTAACTTCTTCCAGGACCATCCTCCATAGGAACCCTAGAATTATTTGCACATAGTTAGCCAAACATTTTTATGTCAGTCAGTACTGATGAGCAGTTCAAAGAAATATTTATTTTGTCCATATGTGTGAAGTGGGTGTCAGGACTGTTGTGTATATTGCTAAACTGACTGTAATAGTGGCACCACTGTCAGTTTTTTAGTGTATATTGGACTATAGTAATGTAGGCATAAATTTATTTCCTGTGCTTGTTGTTTATTATCACAGGTGATCCTGACAGTGAAAGTGTAGGACTTTTACCACCTGATATCAGAGTATCTGCAGACTCTGATGATGATTGTGGCCAAACACCGGAACAGTCAGAGGGTGCAGAGGTTGAATCTGACACTGAGGTTGACATTCAGCCATCAGGCCTACGCCAACCCATTCCAGTGAGTCCTCAGATATTGGACAGGTGAAGGGTGAGACACTCAATTAGGGTAGTGTTGTTACTGTAGGCTCAGTGTCTGTTGACTCTGGCTGTAGCCAAAGTGTGGGTAAGGTGCCACCCAGGAGGGTTGTTAGGATGCTCAGAGGAGGCCTGCTGTCCATCCTCCACCTGATCCAGATGTGTCTTCCTGTGCCACCCCACCACTCAATGTATGTTGAGGGTCATCAGGGAGGTGCAGGCATGTTCCTGTAGTTCCTCCAGAGGCTGTAGATATGGCACAGGCGGAACTGCATGACTGCCTCCATTGTGTTGCCGATTCATTGGATCGGATAAATGACATGTTGGAATGGGCGGTGTCTGTGATGGAACATCTATTGGGAGGTAGACGGCATCCTTGTGGGCACAGGTCAGCTACATTATCTGATGTTAACCAATGTGGCCACTCCTGACCACACTCCCATAGTGGCACTACTTCCACTGCTCTGTCAGTATTTGAGGTGTCCACATCCAGATGCAACTGGCCATGGGGTTGTGTTCCTAGACATCCTTGTGAGGAGAGCTCATCCAGCAGATATCAGTCACATTCAGGTAGCAGCAGTGCATCAGACCATGGGTGTGGACATGCCAATGCAACTCCTGACAGAGCCAGTTCTCATGGTTGGGTATGACAACGATGATCTGCCACCTCTACCATGCATGGTTCACACCTGTCTGACAGGTCAGGATGTACTGCTAGCACAGAGATTTGCTGTGTCTATGCAGGTGCTCAGACACACATTTTACATAGAGTGCCTATACAGACCCCCACACATACCAGCTACATGAGACATTAATGACGGTTGCAGGTCATACCCGTTGCAGTGGCCCTCGATATTATCTACATTCCTGCCTGCCTGTGTTTCTTACTCAAACACAGTTACTACTTTGGTGGCAGCCTTGGCTTCTGCACCCAAACCCCACTCTGTGCAAATGATGATAACTCTGCCATCACCTGGTTTCTATCATTTTGATTCAGGGTTACATATGAATATGTCTGATGCACAGGGTGAATAGCTAACTTTGTGCTCAGGATATGTTTTGTTGATGTCATTTGGAATTTTTTTTCTGAAATTTTACAGAATTTAAATTTTGTGATCCTGAATTCATTGATGCAGCATTCATGCGTATTGCATCACTTGTGAGAACGTAAGATAAGTAGAGTTTGGACTGCTTTTTCTATATGGGCTATTTTAGATGCATGAGTCATATTAGTTGTTAAACTGCATAAGTATATATTACAGAAGTCATTCATGTCACATGTTATTGTCATTGCTGGACAACTCGTACACATTCTATATAGAGGTACATTTACAACAGTATGCAGGTATCTGCTACTCACTCATGTTCGTAGAAATTTATTTTTTTCATTTACAAGTTTAACACTTACCTTGATACTCCTGCAGTTACAACTGCTGTCATTTGGGGCTGACTCTGACTGATGCTAGCAGTACGCAGACATTACACGAGTAAGTAAAGGTTGTGAGCATTGCCTGGCATCAATTTTGCTGTATGTATATATGTATGTATTTGCATAGGATGAAAGGTGTATCCCTTAGGGGTAAGCATGTGTGCCATCCATTTCCTCTTGCCAGGACAAGGACATATTGTGCATGCCTACATCTACCTACAGCCATAGCAGCTGAGGGTTTCCCATCTGACTCCTCACCTGCATGTGGATGTGGTGACCTCGCCAGTAGTGGTAGAGCATTTGCTTCTAGCACTTGGTATTCCTGTTGCGCTGTATTTGCTGGATGATATTGTATAGGATAGTACAGACTGTGATAATTTCAGCACAAGTACTAGGCTAGTACTGTAGAGCCCTCCTTGATGTATTTAGGCCCAGTAACCATGACTTCAGCAGCCCAAAAACATGCTCTATGATATTTCTTGTTTGAGCGTGTGCCTCATTATAGTGTTCATCTGTGGGTGTGGGTGCAATTCTGATGGGTGTCATCAGCTATGATTTGAGTGTATCCCCTGCATCCCCCAGTAAATGGCCTTGTAGGACATCACCCCTGGAAAACCTCTGGTAGAGCCAAATATGGGAGTCATGGTAATTGTCAAGGTTGGCAGCACACACATTCAGGATGATTCCCTTAGCATTACACATGACCTGGCAGTTAATGGAGTGTAACACCTTTCTGTTAATGTACACCCTTCCCTGTTCCTCGGGTGGTGCTTTGATCTCAATGTGCATGCAGTCTATGACATCCAAGACTTCAGGAAAGTGTGCTACTGGGTAGCAATTCTGCATAGTTCTAGCTGTGTCCTTGGAGGTAGGGAGGAATATATATAGTCACTGGTATGCTGTAGCATTGCATTCAGGAAATGGTATGGGATTCCAGATGTCGATGCCTGTGACACCCCCAGTATGTTCCCTGTGGGTCATTGAAAGATTCCTGTAGCTAAAATTCTGAGTGCTACACATAACGTGGCCTCCACATGAACTGGTTCACCTTAGTTTGCCCTGGTTGTCAGGTGAGTATGACAGAGATTACAGAATTCCTGGAATGTGTCTATTTCACCATGGAGCACTCTACTATTTTCACCTTATGCAGACCATGTAAAAGGTAAATGGGGTCTAAAGACCTTACTTCTCCTCCTTGCCCAGCAGCACAGGCTTGAGCTTGTTTCACATACACATGCAGCAGAGCAGCAACAGCCTATAACATTCTTTCCTTCCAGTATAGCTTCTGTGGCTGTATTCCAGTAGGTTTTTGAGCACAAGGCAAAAGGCTACACTGAGTGTACACAATCTTTTTATTTCTTGTTGAATAGCTCCACCATTATGGATTGGTTCATTAGCATACGATTCAGCTGCTAATGCAGTAATTTATCTGTCACAATGCTTCCATTGTACAGAGCCACTTACTAATTAATATAAATCAGTGCACTATCATGTGTATATCATGCCAAAACCTGCACATAGTTTCAGCAAGTCATGTAAGGTTTATTGAATCCTGCCTTATATTAAAAAAATAAATAAAATGTTATTTTATGTCATATAAAATGAAAGTATAATTGAAATTATGTTTAATGGTAAATGGATTTTAGCAACAATATTAAGTAAAATCAGATGGTGGTTATGGAATAAGGAGTGGTGTTCTAATAGTGATTTGTATTACTATATATTTATACATCATCATCATCATCAACCTCTTTTTCCCTTTTTCTACATGGGGTCTGGATGTTGTGTTAAATGTCTCCTGGTGACTTCAATCAAAGGGGGGCTGTATGAGACAGCTGAATGGGTGGGGTCAAGGGGACGGGGTGTGGCCAACTAGAAAGGGAAGGAACTATGCTCAAAACCACAAAAACTAACTTTAATTAAATACGCTGCCCTGGGTGCCAAACCATCATTATGAGAGTCCAATCAAGACAAAAATAAGTGTAGAAGAATAAAAATATCTCAATGCATTGGCTGCATGACAGCTTACTTAATATCTAGATGGAAACAAAAGGTTGTGTGGCATGAAAAAATAAATTACTTTTTAAATACATTACTGGAATGCCAGTCAAAATCAAGTATAAGAAAAACAAGAAGCACTCAACTCAAACCACTTCTCCTTGCACTGCAGTTCTAATTATAATTTATATTCAGCTTTATTAAAGTACCAAGTAACATGCTGAAAGTAGAAATCTCTGTGATGCCCCCACTTGTAAAAATGTTTCTTATCCAAAAAAGACCTGCTGCCTGACAACTATCTACTTGTTTCATGGGGAAAACATGATGAAAGTAAAAACTGAAAAGCAAACAAGAAGCAAGCTCAAGATACATTGCTTAAAGGATTACTGTACAGGTTATGGACCACACATGATTGGCATTCTGTTTATTTTACGGGTAAAGTCTGTAGAGATGACTGGAAATCTCCAACAAGTGTAATGAGCTTTTTAAAATAATGGAATCCTGTCCTTTAATACCCAAGGCTTATACATTATCTAGTCAAGTATTCTCTGCATGGCAATAACAGAAAGGCTTTCAATGTTGGCAATTCTTTAACAGTATGCTTATTAAAGCTTACTTGCATCTTATAATCTCAGACAAGCTTACCTTATGGTCATTAAAGCATTGCTACTTAAACACAGAGCAACAGGCACTTTCGGAGTAATAAGCATAAATCTGAGTAATAAGCACAAATTAACAGTACAAAAATATGACAGAAACCAGACCATTCTGCAAAATCAAGGACAGATGAAAAGCCACTGTAGTACTTGTGTCTACCTTGGATGGGGGGACACACTGCACATTTACACTGCATAACTTTTCCTTGCCTTGCTTGGACACATCCAGAGTCACTACATGGGGGAGTGGGGTGCAACAAGTATGTCACAATTTGAAATGTCTCTGGCTGACTGTGATGGCCCTGACACATTTGTCATACCTCTCAACCTCAGAGCAAGAAATCTGGATAAAGCCATACACAGAAGTGGGACAAAGGCCCAAAAATAAGGACAGTTTTTAAATATTGCTCTAATAAACTTAGAAAGATAATAGAATAGGTCTTGCATTAGTATGAATTTGCTGAAGGGTATAAAATCTGAAACTCAAATGTTTGTCATTATTTTCTAACTTCAGTCTTTAGTGATTTGTCACTAATTTGCCAAAAAACACAATTTTATGAAAAATGGACCAAAAATGTGATGCAAAAATATAAAACAGCCACACAATACAGCTGGGAACCTGTCAAAGAAGGGACACTTTAATATCAGTACTGCTAACTTGAGCAGCTGACAAAATAAAATAATCTACATGCATTTCAAGTAATCTATAACTTTGATTATTACAGTTATTTCTTAATTGTAAACCCTCCATGTTTTCTTCCAAAATTGCTATTTTGCGGAGGGATTATTAGGGGAAAGAGCAACATTTTGAGCCAAAATCGGGGACAGTTGAGAGGTTGGCTATGCCTAATTCTATAAAGCAATTTATTTGCATGTACCTCTCAACCTGTTAATGCAGTAAATCTGAACAAGGCCAAATATATTGGGGGAACATATAAACAGTACTAAAAATTGCTCTTGTATAAATTGAGACAGTTGATAGAATAACAGTTCTTACTTTAGCATGCATTTTTCTGAAGGTTATGAAGTCTGAAACTCAGTGTATCATTATTTAGTGACTTAATTCCTAAATGATTTGCCAGAAAACTACAAATTTTATGAAGAGCAAACTAAAAAAAAGAAGCAAAAATCTATTCATTCTTTGAAAATCTGGACATGTGGGAGGTATAGTTCAGATGGGCCTGTCTGAGTTTGCTGCCCTTCCCCCCTGACAAAGTCATGGTTGAATGGAGCCTCTGCAGCCATACCAATGAACCATTACTTGACTGTTTCACTCTATTTACCATAAACACTAGTGTGCATACTGCTTTACTTCTATGATGAGTTGGACTTCATTTGAAAGTTTTATTTTGTATTTTACAGCACAAACACTAAGTCATCTGCTAAACAAAGCAATGCAGTCTCACAATGAAAACTTAGCATTATAACTTCTCTGCCCTTGAAACTCACATTCATTGAAACAGCATTGAAACCCACATTCAAAGAAAATACATTTTGCCAGTGGCAAATAAAGATTAATTTTGGGCTGTTTTCAAATCATAGGCCCCTTGCATATGAAACATACATGTGCTCTTTGATACACCTTCCTCATTGTACTAAATTATATTCCTTGTACCATACAGTACAGTTGTTAGAGGGCATTTTAAATTTGTTTTGAACATTTTTCCAGTAAGCAATGAAACAAAACGAATGCACCCATAATGGCAAAACTGCCCAGTTCAGAACATTTATCATAAATGTCTACTCAGACTTCCACAGTCAACCATTATTAGTAAATATGCACAATTCTAGAGTCCACCATTATCAGTAAATATGCACAATTCTACAGTCCTTTATCAGTAAATATGCACAATTCTACAGTCCACCATTATCAGTAAATATGCACAATTCTACAGTCCATTATCAGTAAATATGCACAATTCTACAGTCAATTATCCGTAAATATGCACAACCTCTGAAGAAGTAAAAGTCATCTAAATAATTCCACATTAAAGAAATCTGTAACTAATGAAGAGGTTGCTGCTAGCAAACACCTTTATATTTCATGGTTTCATCAAAAAATAAAGTGTCTGTTGCCCCTCAGGAATAAATTGTCTATATTGGGAGGGTGGCCTAATGGTTAAGGTGTTTGACTTGCAAACACAAGGTGCAGGGTTTGAGTCTCACAAGGGATAATTGGCTAGGCTTAAAATGGCTCGCAAGGGCAGTTAGCTTAGTACTAACCTATGAACCTATTACATTAAAAAAATAAGCTAGTAATATTGCAAGAGGAAATGGATGGCAAACTGATAACAGAGTGATAGTTAGTATCTTCACCAAGGAGACATTATCAGTACGACAGCATCCACCCCTTGTGGGAGTAGAACCCACAGCCTTCTGCATCAAACGCAAGTACACAACCTGTTGTGCTATTAACAAGGCAAACCAACTTCACTTGAGCAACACTAAACTTCTGTTTCCCTGCAGCTCTCAGCTCCTTTTAAAATCTACTCAATACTCAACTGCATCTCAACTTCGCAGCACATGAAAACTGGAAAAAGCCAAAATGTATTGGGGGGGGGTCAAAAGCCAAAAAACCAGGGACACATTAAACATTACTTGTATAATCTTGGAAAGTTGCTAGAATAAAATGCTGTGTTACCACCATACATTTTACTGCCAAGGTCCCTGTGCAAAACAGTCACAGCAACATACCACTACGCCAAATCAGCTGCTTTGTAAAAGAGAGGAAGACTGAAACTTAAATGGCTATCATTTAATGAATTCAGTTCTCACCATAGCTGTCAACCTCTTAGTACAAAACACCTGGACAAACCCAGTAATGAGGGAATACAGCCCTCAAACATATTCAGTGAATTCAGTTCTTGCCATAGCTGTCAACCTTAGCACAAAAAACCTGGACGAAGCCAATAATGGGGGAATACAGTCCCAAAAATAGGGACAAATTTCAAATATTCATCTTATAAACTTGGAAAATTGCTAGAATAAAAGGTTGTGTTGAGGTTGTGTTACTATGTATTTTCTGAAGAACATGGAGTCTGAAATTCAAATGCCTGTCAATTTTACTGCTGACAGAACAAAAACAATTTTCAGCAGAGACCCAGGGAGAAATACTGCAGACACGTCTTTGTAAAATTACAGGGCACCAGAGCAAATCCACACAAACACAGAGAGGAGATGCAGACTCCACACAGAAGGCACCCCAGCCAAGAATCAAACCAGAAAACCTATAGCTGTGAGGCAACAATACTACCACTGCACCATCAAATATGCAAGGAATTAAACATTCAGAAACCTGAAGTCTGAAATTCAAATGCCTGTCAATTTTATTTAACATTTGTTAATCAGGACAATCTGACTTGGAACAAAAAAAAAATTTCAGCAGAGGCCCAGGAAGAAATAATGCAGACATGTCTTTGTAACATGGGAGGACACAAAAGCAAACCCACACAAACACAGGGAGAAGATACAGACCCCACAAAGAAGGCAACCCAGCTAAGAATAAAATGTAAGAACCTGTAGCTGTGAGGCAACAATGCTACCACTGCACCATCAAATATCAAGCATTGCAATATTTACAAACCACAGATATTATGAGGAATAGATCAGATCAGATCAAATATGAGGCAAAAATCTGCATTTTTTTTACAAATGGTGGTGGGTAGGGAATTCAGGTCTTTAACACCTGCATACAAGGTACAAGGTTCAAGCCTGAGGTATTCCCTACCACACAAAACCCATGCACATCTAACCCTGCCCGTCACAAGATCTTTCCCCGATGAGACTGCAGCAAACACCAATCCTGCCTGTTGTGTGAGATCCTTAGCACGGGCCGCCCCTGTTTTTAAATAAGAGTTCTTTTTTATATAAATGATAGGTGTCATGGAATCTTTTACATCCACCTGAGATGCCAACAACTCCAGCAGATGGAACAGTGGTTTAAGGATGACAAACTCAGGAGTACAGCACCTCCCCATGCTGCACTTTGATATCAGCAATCCAATCACCAAGAGAGAAGAATGAACCCACAGCCTTCTGGTTTTATAGCAACAAAGGTAAGTGTGCTACCTGTTGCACTACTGACACTCATATTTTATGTATATAGATAAAACATATATATTTAGACATATACATGTATACACACACACACACACATATATATATATATATATATATATATATATATATATATATATATATATATATATATATATACACTCATAAAATAGCAGATTGTGTGTGTGTGTGTGTGTGTGTGTGTGTGTGTGTGTGTGTGTGTGTGTGTGTGTGTGTGTGTATATATATATATATATATATATATATATATACACACACACACACACACACACACACACACACACACACACACACATGCATATATACATACATACATATATATGAAGGTCAAACTTTTAAAAGCTTAACTTTCATATCGCTGAGACCATATGATCAAACTTTTAAAGGTTCAAACAGTCTGAATGGGGATCTCCATAGAGCATGGAACGGGAAGATTTCCCTTTATCACTATGTAGTGCTATCTCGGAGTTGGTATAGTTAAATAGCGGGGGTGTGGGAGCACAGCCCCCCACATGGGGGGTACAGGGGGGCTTGACCCCTGCTCGCACTGTTTAGTTTTTTTTTTTTTTTTTTCACATTTTCGAACATTCAAATGTTCGATCATATGGTCTCAGCCATATGAAAGTCGAACATTTGGGTGTTCGATTATGTGAAGTAGACCCATATGTATATACATATATATATATATATATATATATATATATATATATATATATATATATATATATATATATATTAAAAATACATTTATAGGTTCGTAGGTAGGTATTAGGCTATCGGCCCTGGGGCCTATATAAGCCTAGCCAAAAAGGTTCCCTGGCTTTCACCACCCAAGAAAATTATTTTCCTGTATCCCTGACAAGCAGTACCAGAAAAGTGATCACCGGGGTGAATTTTCTATTTCCCATCCAGTCGTCAAGATATTTCTTAAAGAGGGCCAATGAGGAGCTTTGCTTGACATGAATAGGTAGTTTGTTCCAGAGTTTTTTTTTAGATGGTCTGCGTATGGCATCTGTTTGAGGCCGGTAATCTTCTTAGTGAGGTATTTCTGTGGCCTTTCCAATCATTGTAGGTATCTTGTGAGATACATGCCAAACGGGGCATTACACTCTATAATGGGTCTGATGAGGGATGAGTAGAGAGGTACAATGACCTCCTTTTTTCTAGAGGAAAACCATTTTGTGATAAGGTGTGCCATATAGAAGGTTTTCCTGACTACTGTGGTGATGTGGCTATCAAATGAGAGACTACTGTCCACCTGTGTCCCGAGGTCTCCTATCACACTTTCAGTGTTTAGTGAGCTACCGTCTATGTGGTAGTTCATGGGTACCAAGTTTTTCTCAAAGGGGATGACAATGCACTTCTTGGCATTGAGCTTGAGGCCATGGCTTTGACACCAAGCATCTGTCTCTGTGAGGCCCATTTGTAGAATGTCTACATCATTAGGTGATTCTATTATGGCTCCCAGTTTGCAGTCATCTGCGAACTTTGTTACGCAAAGACCTTCTGTGTTGGCCTGCACTTCAGAGAAGTAGATGCTGAACAGGAGAGGACCCAGGACCGAACCCTATGGTACTGCACTCATCACTGGTCTGAAGTCGGACTTGGAGTTGGCTACTTTGACTGTGTGGGTTCTGTCAGAGAGCCAGTTGGCCACCCCATAGGGATTTATGCCCAGTTTTGTGATAGATAAATTCCAGAGTGGGGGATGATATCGAAAGCCTTGTCGAGGTCAAGATAGATTGAGTGCACCACCTTTCCCTCGTCTATGGCTCTAGTGACTGCTTCAAAGAAGTCAATCAGGTTTACAAGACATCATCTACATTTTACAAACCCAAACTGAGTGGGGTCCAGGGTTTGTAGGTTACCTATGTCTTTGTTTAGAAGCTCCAAGATGAAATGCTCCATGGCCTTGCACACCAGGCTCATCAGGCTAATGGGGTGGTAGTTTCTGGGGTCCGTGGTGGCACCCCCTTTGTGGAGTGGGATAACCATCGCTGTGTGCCATTCAGTAGGCACATAGCCTGAGGTGAGGCTATGACTGAACATGGTACTTAGGTGGAGTGCCAGTTCGTTCTGTAGTTCGTGCAGTACGCAGCCTGGGATGTTGTCTGGTACCATGCATGCTGTGTTCTTGGCTATGGAGAGTGCGGTCTTTACTTGTTCATCCATGATTACAGGGGCTTTGCATTCTTCCGGTATTAAGATGGGCCCTTTGAAGGGTGAGAGGGGGGTAAAGTTAGCACTGAACCTATCTGCCAGGATGTTGGCAATATCGGTTGGTTCTGTATATTTAGTGCCATTGTGCCGTAGGCCAGAGTAGATCTGAGTGTTGCCATTGAGATTCTTGACATAGCTGTAGAATGCTTTGTGGTTGTCTTTGCAATCAGTGGTGATTTTATTTTCATAACTGGCTTTGGAGGATTTTATGAGGGATCTTATCTTCTTGCTGAGGCTGACCAGGAAGTTCCTCCAATCTTGGAATTTTACTCTTTTTTGCAACCGCTGAGTTTGTTTATGGCAGGGGACCACCAGATTGGCTTCCTTTTTTTGGAGGATAGTGTCTTGGTTATTTTGGGATGGCGCGATCCATGCACTCGTGTATGTGCTTATACAGTGCATTTGTGTAAGATTCAGCAGTCGTACCTCTATTTTCCATCTGCATGGGTGTCGTGATGTTTGCCACTTCTGTCTTAAGAAGCATGAAGTTGGCTTTGGACTAGTTTTTGACAGTGGTTTCCTTAATGGGGGTTGGGGGTGGGATATGGATGTCTAAGGTGATTAGCTTGTAGTCGGATCTGACCAGTGAGGAGTTGACCTCTGTCATGGAACATTGGTTACCCATATTGGTAATGACCAGTTCCAGGATACTGCTGCCCCTTGTGGAGGTGTGGACAAGCTGATCCAAGGCATTGGAATTTAGGAATTCCAGAAAACGTTGGGCAAATGAGTTGGTACATGAGTAGTTTTCCCAGTTGATGGTGGAGTAGCTGAAATTGCCCATAATTAAAGTATTGGGTTATACCTTAATATTTTCCAGTATCTTAAGAAATGAAGAGTGGGCATCCTGAGGCATGGTGGGGGATCTGTAACAAGCTACAACCTGGACTGCAGTCTTGCCCAGTGTTAGTTGCACTTGGATAATTTTATTTATTTATTTATTTTACATTTGTTGACCGGGCTAGTCTGGCTGGATACATGTCCATTTTCAGCAGAGGCCCGAGGAGAAAAGCTCCACTATATACTGGTACATTACATAAAAATTGATTACTATAAGATACAGCTAAATAAGGATTAAAGAACAAAATGAATGAAAGATACAATATGAAAGCATTTTTAAAAAATGTACAGTTCTTAAATTGCAACAATTGTACAGAATATGTAGATACTTAAATCTCTAAAAATAGTAGATTTCAGATGCATTATGTTGAGCAACTAACCTGGAGGTGTGGATATCCTTAATGAATATGGACACACCTCTGCCTTTAGTGTTTCAGTCCAGGTTAGGTAGCCGAAAGGTGTGGTATGAATTATAGCCTGGGAATGCAATAATGCAATAACAGTGTGTGTGTGTGTGTGTGTGTGTGTGTGTGTGTGTGTGTGTGTGTGTGTGTGTATATGTATATATATATATATATATATATATATATATATATATATATATATATATATATATATATATATATATATATATATATATATATATATATATATATATATATATATATATATATATATATATATATATATATATATATATATATATATATATATATATATATATATATATATATATATATACATATATATATATATATATATATATATATATATATATATATATATATATATATATATATATATATGGTTCCCCTTCAGAAGGTCAAACGGCTGAAATCTCGAAATGCATATGGTCGAGACCATATGCCGAAATTTCAGAAGCTCGAACTTCTGAATGGGGATCGGCATACAGCACAGAACGGGAGATTTCCCTTTCTTTGTTGTAGTGCAATCTCGGAGTTGGTATAAATAAGTAGCGAGGGTGTGGGGGGTGCAGGGGGGCTTGCCCCCTGCAAAAACATTGTTTTGTGCTATGTTGTTTTCCCTTTCAGAAGGTCGAGCTTCTGAAATTCGAGCATATGGCTTTGGGAATTACTGTCTGCCTCTGTTTATGATAGACATGGGGGCCATGGGGGACAAATCCTGGGTGAATTTTCAATATCCCATCCATTGATCAAGTTTAGGCTTAAATAGGGTTAGAATGGACTCTGCTTCACATGGATGAGGAGCTTGTTCCAGAGCATGGGGATCCTCTGAGATGCATATCTGTCTTATTAAAATCTTATTTATGTCACAAGTTAAATTTAAATCCTTAGATCTACTGGTTCTGATGCTGTTTTGCAGATAGGGTATTTAGTTTAATGTTGAGTGTCTCCAGTAGGTCTAGATATCAGCTATGGGATTCTGGAGGCATAGCGGGTGACCTATAGCTTTCTAGAAGCTTTGTGGTTTTTAACTCATTCTCGGAAGTTTTGCAAAGCAATGGATAAGTACTGATTTGCAGATACCTTACTATGTCATACTTTGAATTTTATTTTTGCCAGATGTGTAGAGTATCCACTGATGCATGAAGGTTAAGTATCACTTGTTATGTCATGTCTTAATCATTTATGCATTTTGTCTCTACAGTTAATCCAAAATCGATGTTTTAGGACATACAGTGATTGGAATGTAGTGTATACAAAGTGCAAATGCATGATATTAGACGTGTTCACAATATCATGTTTATTTTACTTTTGTTATATGGTGTTATGCATATGGGTCCTAAATAAAAAGGGTGACTGAACTTGCTTACCCACCTAAAAAATAATAAAAAAAAACCACATTCATACGTTCATAAATTAAACCTGCCATGATACACAGTGATGTAACCCTCTTGCAGCTAGCGGGTACCTAGTATTGTAGAAAAACTTTGTATGCCCCAAAAATTACCACTGCACATTGGCTTACGCACTGAAGGTGTTTTGGACAAAAACATATAGCAAGTGATCTGTTTGCCCGGATGCAAAGAAAAGTGTCTGCTGTGCAATATATGTGCAGTGAACTACATGCCACGGTTTGAGGTGTTTTTCTGACAGTGATGATGAGGACATGGGCACATTGCCATGCCTCACCTTACAGCTTTTACATACTGAATGATCTCAGCAGGTTCCAAGCAAATAGCAACAGTGGCAGGGATGCAATCTCCAAGTAATGGGTGAAAGGTCATCAAAACCTTGTTGTAGCCTATCATACACAGGCTGAAGGCCTACAGCTGCTGGTAGAAAAGCCATTAATAGGGTATCTAAGCAAAACATCCATAGACAGGGCATGTAGCTACTAATAATGAGGCATGACCACGAACCAGTACAAGTTCTGCAGACATTGATAAGGGTTCTTTTAGCACATACTATGGGCAATGGTGCAATCAGCATGCTACTGTAAGTGGCACACTCTATATTTAGATTCCTGAGAGCATTGTACACACTAATGGTATGACACAAAGACAGTCCTAACCTGCATACAGCCTGCCCTGCCTATCCCAGGCTGCCTTCCTGCTAAGGTGTGATGATGATACCCACTGAGTTTGTACTGTAGCACAGATCAGCATGCTGATGTTTATTTGTACTTAAACTTAGGTAACAATATAATTATGATGACTACATACTGTGGTGGACATCACACATTCATACGCACACACACAATTCATGCATGTGCACGTACATACACACATACATACACACACACACACACACACACACACACACACACACACACACACACACACACACACACACACACATAGACAATCAGTCTTGTTAAAGTTACTGAATGACATACCTATCCTGGCCATATAGGTGTTAAATTAGTTCAGTTCACATGTGACATCCTGGTGTGGCTATCCTGTGCTGCTGTTTTCCTACAGTGTTTTATTTTATTTTATTTTACATTTGTCTACTGGGAAAGTCTGACTGGACAGAAAAGTCCATTTTCAGCAGAGCCCCAGAAAGAAAACTCCTCATAATTCAAAAACAGGATAAGTATTACATAAAATATAGAGTCACGTGTTAATACAGAGTAGACAGAAATATTGTTCATAGTTCATAGTTTAGTACTAAGCTAACTGCCCTTGCGAGCCATTTTAAGCCAAGCCAATTATCCCTTGTGAGACTCGAACCCTGCACCTTGTGTTTGTAAGGCAAACACCTTAGCCATTAAGCCATCCAGTCAAGCGAGACACATCTGCCTCAGGTGATGAAAAACTTCTTTATTTGCAGCTAACCAGATTACAGCAACATGTTGGCCAAGATGATCTCAATCTGATCAGCTTGTTTACTGACATCAACTTTTATACTTTCCTGTTACTAGCCAAAATAGCTTTTGTTACATTTCTAACAGTTGACAGTTGGCTATGAAAAACATCTAGGATCACAAATTACCTCAGAAAAGAATGTTTTACCTCAAAACCGCAGCTAGTGTAGAATGTTTACCTCAAAACCACAGTTAGTACAGAATGCTCAAAAAGGTACAGAATACTTAGTTCAACAGTGGTAGCTGGAATTTTCCACAGCTTGCCTCAGTAAATTAACTCTTATTCAGAAGTATAGAAAACAGATGTTATTCAAGTTCATAAGCAAACTACATCTATCATAGATAAAGCCCATCTTTAATAAACATGGTTCAATGACCTCTTCTTACCAATACTTTAGCAAATAGCATATTCATTTTGCTAGATGGGAGAAAGAGACAAATAACAGT
This sequence comes from Protopterus annectens, assembly GCF_019279795.1. Taxonomy (NCBI): domain Eukaryota; kingdom Metazoa; phylum Chordata; order Ceratodontiformes; family Protopteridae; genus Protopterus; species Protopterus annectens. The sequence goes on along the minus strand of NC_056732.1, from coordinate 1,552,637,875 downwards.
ATGTTTTAAAACTTTTTCTCTTAACATTTGCCCCCTCAAAACACTTTTATTTGTCTTTTTATTTCAGCAATATATGGTAAAAACTAAGTTTTTCTTTGCATACATTACTTCATTTGCAAGACAAGCTTTTAAACTTCAAAACATTTGCAAAAGTCACATTTCAATGTATTCACTTTCACCAGTCTGTTGCAACTGCTGGTACCTCGTTTTTGTAACAGCAGTATCAACCAGTCTTTGTAGAAGACCTCTGATACAGGGTATACAACAGCAACCACATACCACCACGACAGCCACAGCGACTCCGACTAACAACAGGAAACTGCTGATGAGATGACTCCATTTTCCAAACCACGCTTGTAGAAAGTCTGTAAAGGGATTATTTACCCCAGAATTCTCTGCCAATTCTTCGGATAACATCTCCAAACCTTTCAAAGCTCAAATGATGCTCCCATCAGGGGCAGTGTTATTCGGAATATATGTACAACAGAAAGTCCCAAACATCCTGCAAACTCCTCCTTCTTTGGCCAGGAGCATATCCAACGCAATTCGATTCTGCCATGCCACCTGCGAAGTGGCCTCCAGTTGTTCAGCAATACCTTTTAATGCATCTTTGGTATAGTTCACAAAACGCTGCTGGTTATAGTAAATGTAGTTGATTCAGTCCACATTCTTATTGGGTTGAATCCAGACAAAGATGGATGCAAAACCAGCCGCTATTTGGTTTATTGCTTTGTATTCATCAGGCATGCCTCTTGGTACACCAATGCTATCGATGTAGACACTGCTATCGAAGGATTGCTTCGGTGCCTCTCTTTTTCTCTTATTCATCCACCTCGGCTTTATTTCAGCTTCTCTTATGAAATTGCTTGCTGGAACTGGGAAAATGTAGAATGGCAGAATTAACTTTACGAGTGCACAAGTTCCCTTCCAGGGAATCGTAAGCCTTGATCTGAGTTTGTTGTCTCCACATAACCACCAAACGTCTGCTAAACTATGAGTTTGGTTCTCCAGAAATGGATTCTCATTGCCATTCACAGTAACATTGCAATAGTTCTGTCCCATATTGCCATAATTCTTTCCTGTGCCATCTCTGGGAATGCACATATACGAATCTGGATAGGAAATCGCTGTAGGTGGTTTCTCAACTTTGCTTATGACTGGAAACTGCTGAGTTTCATTTTTGCATTTATCTTCAGTTTTGTTGAAGAATAACTTTAACAGACATGTCAGATTACCTTCAGCTTGCATCAATGGGACTGTCGCTAATTGCTGTTTACCTTCAGCACAAGAAACACAGTTCTCATGATGTGCCTCTCGGGTACTATATCTAACCCAAGATAACCATTCATTATGGTGTACGAATCCCCTCTCGAGTAACAATTGTTCTTCTTCTGTGAAGGCAAAATCTGCTTTACTTGTAGCATTTTTAAGGCTTTGTACTTTAAGTTGGAGGGTCCCCAAAGGATCAGTTCCAACTGGAAGAGACACTCCGATTCCATAAACTCCTGAATCACTTTCTTGTGGTGACACAATGGTTATAGTAATTACTTTGGTACCTTGGAAATGCACAATTTTTATTCTTTGTTGCCTGCTTTTATCTTTTTCTGGTATCACTGCACCACTTGTTTCCCATCCATTCACATCTGTTGACCACCAAACATTTGACCAGGATGCACAGTCTCTATTGCACAAGTATTTTGCACGAGTCAAGAAATCATTATTGTTCCATTTAGCACAGTCCAAAATTCCTTCACAAAGTTTTCCTTGAACACAGTAGTAACACCTGTTTGCGCTTGCAGCACCACCATTCCTTTTTCTCTCACAACTGTTCCTTCTAGTATGGACATATTTACTTTCGCCACCAAAATCATCATCAAGTACCAGTTGAACATGGCCATCCTTCCTTTGTAGTCAGACTTTGCGTTCAGGGGTCCGATGGAGTCTGACCAACATCAATGGCAGAAGGAAAAGTCTTAAGTTTTTTACAGTGGGTGATATGAATCCACAAAGTCCTCTCTGTGATCTTTACAGCCGTAGGTTTCGAGATAAGTACTTGATATGGGCCTTCCCACCTGAGGGATGACCAGTTCTTTCTCTTCACAATTCGGATCCACAGCCAGTCCCCGGGTGCCACGCTTAACAAGGTTTCACTTCTGGAATCTGCAAAGGAGTCATTGGTTACAAGAGACTTGACATTTAGCAGCTTCTTCATATAATCCGCCAGATCCTCACCCCCCTCACGTTCTGCTGGCAACAATCCTTGCCACTGCGGGACATAATATGGTCTCCCAAACAAAAGTTCAAATGGTGTAAGCCCTTTGTAGGAGGGCGAGATTCGCATGTACAGGAGTGCCAATGGAAGGCACGCAGTCCAGGATCTATGTGTTTCTCCCATCAGCTTGTGGGTTTACTCTTCAGGACACCATTGTGTCGCTCCACCAGTCCAACTGACTGCAGATGGTAAGCACAATGGTGTTTGAGATCAATTTGAAACACTTGACCCAACTTGTGCACAATCTGGTTTACAAAATGAGACCCATTATCACTATAAATGCGTCTTGGTAAACCAAATCAGGGAATTATTTCTGTAGTCAAAAGCTTAGCTACTGTGTGTGCATCAGGATGCTTTACTGGAAAAGCTTCTACCCACTTAGAAAAAGCATCAATTATAACTAGACAGAACATTTTTCCCTCTGAGGGTGTCAACTCAATAAAGTCCATACAGAGTGTGTGGAATGGATATGGAGGGGTAGGGAATGCCTGCTGAGATTTCTTAACTCCCCCCTGAGCATGATACTTTGCACATAATAAACAAGATAAACAGAATTGCTTTGCATAAGTTGAAAATCCTTTACACCAAAACACCTTAGACACTATTTGAACCATTGTCTGTACTCCTACATGGGCAGGTCCATGGCTAACCAATGCAGCATACCTAAAAAGGTTTGAGGGTAATACCATTTTGCCATCTGATGCCCTATACAACCCATCTTGTTGAGTGATACCATATTTCACCCAACGACATTTTTCTTTCTGTGTTGTCAATGTTTGCATTACTTTTTAAGTCTAAGAGGTGTCCGGGCTCTAAATCATTGTCATGTAAAAGCAAATCATTTTCTTGAGCTGCCTTTTTTGCAGCCATATCAGCAAGGGCATTTCCCCTGGAGACAGGATCTTTTTTGTTAGTATGTGCAGAACATTTACATATCGCTATCTGGAGTGGTAATTGCACTGCATCTAACAACTGTAAAATTAAATCTCTGTGATTTATTGGTTTGCCTGTCGCAATAACCATTCCCCTATTCTTCCATTGTTGAGCGAAAACATGTACAGTGGAGAAAGCATATTGACTATCTGTATAAATTGTCACTTTTTTACCCTCCCCTAAGGTACAAGCTTGAGTCAAAGCCACTAACTCAGCTGCTTGTGCAGAATAAATGTTTGACAATCCTTTTGCTTCCAAAACTTCAGTTTCTGTGGTGACAGCATACCCTACTAGTGTTTTTCCTACAGTGTCCTTCTTTGCTGATCCGTCTACAAACAAAATGAGATCAGAATCCACCAATGGAATATCCGTTAAATCTGGTCAGGGAAGTACTTTGTCATGAATGCTCTCTAAACAACGTGTGGAGTACAGTCTTCTGGAGTCGGCAAAAGTGTCGCCGGGTTAAGAGTGGTACATCTTTCTATGGTCAGATGTGGCTGTGTCAGCAGCACTGTCATACATGACAAATGTCGACTAGGAGATAAAAAGATTATCTAATCTTGCAAAAGTATAGTAGCAACTGAATGTGGAACTCGCAATTTTAATGGGTGAAACAAAACTAATGATGCTGAGGCTTGCACTGCCATGGCGGCTGCCACTACAGCTTGAACACAATGCGGCAATGCCCTTGCAACAGGATCTAATCTGGAGGAATAAAAAGCTATCGGTCTCTGTTTATCCCCATGTACTTGTACCAGAACCGAAGTCATATATCCTCCCTTACAATCAACCATTTGTACAAATTGCTTAGAATAGTTCGGAAAACCCAAAACAGAGGATCCTGCTATCAATTGCTTAATTCTATTAAATGCTTGTATTGCCTTATCTGTCCACTGTATATTACTTTTAGCTGCCATGGGAGTGTCATAGATCAGTGTGGTCAATGGCCCTACTTCTTCAGCATAATTAGGAATCCAACTTCTACACAAATTAGTCACACCTAAAAACAACATCATCTCCCACTTAGTCGTGGGCATAGGTGCTTCAAGAATTGCTTGTTTTCTTTTATTTTCCAATTGTCTACCTTCCTGCGAGATTAAATAACCCAAGTACTTTACTTGTGCTTTCCGCAATTGTAACTTCTCTTTATTTACTTTATGTCCTTGCTCAGCTAAAAACTAAGAAGGGCAAGGGTATCCCTTTTACAATTTTCCTGCGTGGGTGAGGCCAACAAAATATCATCTACATACAACAGAACCTGGCTTCCCTCTGGGGGAACAAATTGAGCTAAATTCGCAGCCATTTCTTGTGTGAATATTGTCAGACTCTCGCAATAACCCTGTGGCAATCTGGTGTATGTTTATCTTTTACCTTGGAAAGTGAATGCAAACCAAAATCTACTCTCCTTGTGTAGTGGTATGGAGAAAAAGGCATTGCTTATATCTATATGACAGAAAAATATCTGTGCTGAGGTAATAAATCATTAAGTAATGTATAGGGGTCAGGGACCACTGGTGCTCTTGGGATTACAGCTGAATTAACTGCTTGTAAATCCTGAACCAACCTCCATGACCCATCCGGTTTCTTTACAGGAAACAACGGAGTATTGCAGGGTGAATCTGGGCATTCAACAAGAATTCCTACCTGTTTTAGCTGTTCAATAACTGGTTTAATTCCTTCCTCTGCTTGCTTACTTAGTGGATATTGGTGCTTACGAGGTCTAAAACCTGACTTTGCAGTTATACAAACTTCACCTGCTGTTTTCATCAATCCTACATCTCCTTTACCTTTTTACCATAAATCTACAGGCAAGGCACTTAACGCACTATCTTCCTCTTGAGTTAGGAGGATTTGTCATGCCATTTCTGTTTTGTCATCCCTGAGGTGCACACTTGGTCGTGCCGAAGTCATCCAATTTAATCTTTGTACCTGGATCTGTTGATCTTTCAACTGACTTTCAGACATTGTGTTCCAAATCGTTACCTTTTTCGCCAAATCTACCCAATGTGTCCCCACTGCTTTAGTAACTGAAACATGCGGTCTATAACTTGAGTGATATAAAGAACTCATTTCCTTAGTCAAAGTACAGGTTACTACTGTATTACCTTGCGTATCCCAAAACATATCATTCAAAATTATCCTTGCACACTTGTGCTTAAAGAATTATTTTTCAAATTCTTTATCCGGGCCAGGGGCCTTATAGAACATTGTACAATGTAAGTGCGCCACAACCTGCAGTGACCCGCTCCTAGATTTACTTAGAGCTAGATTGATCAACTCTGTATCAACCCTCCCCGGACCATCTGAAATCAAGTCTAGGCTATACCAGTAAAACAAGTCTTGTACTCCCTGTACTACTAAGCCATCCGCTAACCTTTTTGCCTCAATACATTTAGGTGTGGGAATTGCCGCTATTCCAAACACACGCATCAAATCTCTTCCTAGCAAATTAACTGGACAAACTTTTGATATAATTACCCTACAGCTAGCAGTTTGGTTTGTTTGCGGATCTGTGAAAGTAGAGGATGAGACAGTGGTTCCTTATAAATTTTCCCATTTGCCGCTTTTACAAGGACAAACTCATCTGTTTCGCAGTTTGGAGGCAGAACTGCTGGACCCAAAAGTGTATGTGATGCACCTGAATCACATAAAATCTCAACTTTCTGTCCCTCAACCAAAAACTCTATCATGGGTTTCTGATCTAGATGCATAGCAATACCCAAATTTGCCAGGTTTATGACTTCACAGTCACAATCCCGCCCTTCCATTAGAGTGTTCTGACATTCATCGTAGAGAGTGTCTGCCTCTTCACTATTCCCATAATGAAGATGGCGCCTTTCTTTACTATCATATAGTCGTGCGGAGCCCTTGTTCGTAAGCTGTGGGGGATGTTGCCACTCTTCACAGTCGGCAGCGAAGTGCCCACGTCTACTGCATTTAAAACATTCTCCACGTTTTAACCTTTCCCCATAGGCTGAATGTCCACCCGGTTCAGTTAACATGTCCCATTGTGGGCCCCCATGTTTTTTTACGCCACCACAGCACCCTTGCCCCCTTTGGTCCTGTACTAAGAATATACCACCATCATCCCCTACTGCTAACACTTGTACTTTCTTTTTCTTTTTTAGATTAAAATGTCGCTCAGCATGCCGTGCATATTCAAACAAAGGCTGCAGTCTACATGTTCTGTGATCTACCATGTGCTTAGTAATAAAACTACTTATCAGAGCCTTATAACCTTTAAGGAAAGCATTTTTTAATTGCTGCTCATACGGACTATCATTAGTCTGATCCTGCGGAATCATCATTCCACAATGGTTATTGAACACTTCTGTCAGTCTTACAATATAATGATCCACAGATTCATCATCATTTTGGATGCACTGATTTATTACTGTCCAATCTGCTCTTGGACGCCACTTATCAGAAATTCTCTTTAACAGATCAGTGACTCGTGTGTCTAACACCCCAGAATTATGCTTTAATGTAGTGCTGTCATCTGCCTTACATGTCCAAGTACCACAAACTAAGTGCCAATCTGGACCTAAGATTTGTCGCACTACTTGTTCTACTTCTAAACCATTTAGATGATAACTTAAACGCATACCAACTATGTCCTCAGGAAACTTTTGAAAATTAACCTTGGGATGAGGAATACCATCCGTAGCTCATTTTATATCCTCTCTAGCCCAGGGACGATAAACTGAAATAGTTGGTTCTTGTCCAACATCTCCTGCTTGTGGGTTTGCAACTTGTATTAAGGGAAGAGCTTCTGAATGGTCAGAAAGTTTAATAGCCCAACGTCCTTGCCCTGCTGGTCCTGACCTTAACTGCATAGGTTGGTCTACCTGTTGCAAAGCAACCTTAGGTACTACGGGAATTTGTGGGTAAATTGGAGGGGTCACAACATGTCCTTGAGCGGCTAATAACCCACCCTGCTGTACAGATCCCACATCTTCTGACTGATATTGAGGAGGTTCCCCCGGTATGGCAACAGCAATTTCACCATACGGTGGGGCGGTTGCCTGCCTTTGTACTGCACAAACTATATGCTCATCCTCCTTATCTAAAAATAAAGCTACTTTTCCACTTAGCACCAGTGATCCCTTTTGATTTATTTTCTCTTTTTCCTGACACTGTTTTTTTTTTATAGCTCATTTATTTGCTTCTTCTAACCATTTTTGTGCCTGGGGAAATCCCAATTGTCTCTGCTTTTTAGTTCTAGTTCCTGCATCTCTTTTCAAATCTCTAACCAATTTTGCACAGGCATTCTTATTCAGTGTACCATCAAAATCATATTTCAACTTCCACTTCTTCAAAAATGTAACATTATTTTTGTTTAAACTTTTCATATACTTAGCATCAACATTTAAACAGGCATCACTCTCACACTTGCAGCAACTTGAACCCATGTTTTCCTAGATTTCTTATTTTAGGACTGTATATTTTAGGACTGCATCAAAATTATTTTTACAGGGCTTATTACAAAATGGGGCTATCTTAACGGGGATCCTAACAAAATAACAGGTAATCCTAACAAAATAATCTTAACAATTATTCCTACCCACCCTTAACTAAAAATAAACCCCCCTGTCGGGTTAAATTAAAATTAAAAGAAAAATTTATTTTTCATCCTACCTGAACCAGATGAGACTCTGTTTCCCCTTTTGGTTCGGAAACCGTCCCTCAGATAGGGATCAGAGAGCGGCCGGCCTCTTTCCAACAACAAATCAGTCGGAGGGCTTTCCGTCGAGGGAATCTTAAGATAAGAAACCCTCACCTGCGCAGGTTTTTTGGTCTCTCTCTGTCAGTCTGATCCATATCTTCATAGAGGTTTCTGGTCCGAAGGACCAAAATGTCAGAAGAAAAAATTCAAGCGAGTCACATCTGCCTCAGGTGATGAAAAACTTCTTTATTTGCAGCTAACCAGATTACAGCAGCATGTTGGCCAAGATGATCTTAATCTGATCAGCTTGTTTACTGACATCAACTTTTATACTTTCCTGTTACTAGCCAAAATAGCTTTTGTTACATTTCTAACAGTTGACAGTTGGCTATGAAAAACATCTAGGATCACAAATTACCTCAGAAAAGAATGTTTTACCTCAAAACCACAGCTATTGTAGAATGTTTACCTCAAAACCACAGTTAGTACAGAATGCTCAAAAAGGTACAGAATACTTAGTTCAACAGTGGTAGCTGGAATTTTCGACAGCCTGCCTCAGTAAATTAACTCTTATTCAGAAGTATAGAAAACAGATGTTATTCAAGTTCATAAGCAAACTACATCTATCATAGATAAAGCCCATCTTTAATAAACATGGTTCAATGACCTCTTCTTACCAGCACTTTAGCAAATAGCATATTCATCTTGCTAGATGGGAGAAAGAGACAAATAACAGTATGTTTTAAAACTTTTTCTCTTTTAACAATTGTATAGCATAGTTAAAGGAAGATTACATAAAAACAGAGCTGTAGGTAATGATATGTACAAACATTGTTCAACTTAGGAAATAGAGAAAAAAAGAAACATATCAATCAGTGCATTTTATCATTACAGTAAAGCGAATATGTTGCTGCTGAGAAAAAGAAAAAAACTTCCTGTAATCAGATTAAACAGTCGAGTGTTTATGGCATTTAATTTAACATTCAGAATGCATTAATGTATTAACCGGGATCAGTACATATGCAACTCCAAGCAGATAATAAGTGGGTTTTCAGTAATTTTTTAAAGTTAGTTGCACTTTTGGTGGATCATATATGTTCAGTGGTAAGGAGTTCCAAATTTTAGCTATGCTGTTAGAGTACAGGGAATCCCCAGCTGTGTTTTTACTTTTTGTGATGTTTATTAGTGCTTTGTTACTAGAGTGAACTGTTCAGTTATTTGAATAAGGAGTAAACAGGTTTTAAAGAGCTAGGGTTTTTCCAGGTTGACAGAGTATTTGGTGAGCCATGGAAAGTTGGTTATAAGCAAGTATATTGAGGAATTCTAGCCAGGAGAGTTGTTTAAGGGCAAGGCAATGATGACATCTGCAAATAGATTTGGTAGCAAGTTTTGTGATTTTATTGTAGCAACTGTCTAGTTTCTTTAAGCAGGATTTCCTTAGGTTAGTAACAATGGGGAATGTGTAGTGTAGGGTTGAGACTTGGTGAGTTCTAGCAATAGTGGTCTTTGTGTTAGAAGTAAGGAAATGTTTGCTCCTATAAAGACTACCAAGATTCTTGTGCACTTTTTTATTGTTTAGGCTATGTGTATATTGAATCTCATGTTATAATCTACTGTAAATCCAAGGAGTTTGGTGTGGGATACTGGAGTAATGACAGTATTGTTTGATGAAGAGATTATGAAAGGAATGAGTGGTCAGGGGCTTTTGTGGGATGAAACAGGATGACTTGTTTTGTTGTGATTAAGCATTAGTTGAGCGTTAGCCACAATTCAACTGCAGTGAAGGATTGCTATGTTTTTTTTGGAGTACGTCAAGTGCTGGAGCAGCACATATTAAGGTTGAATCATCTGCATATTGGATCAGATTGGCATGGAGGGTAGCAGTGTGGAGATTATTAGTGAAGAGAGTAAAGAGAAGAGGGCCAAGGATAGATCCCTGTGGAATTCCCAAAGTAACAGGCAGCAGAGTAGAGAGGTTAATTAGCCATTTTACTGCTTGCTGGCATCCTGATAGATAGTCCTGGAGCCAGGCAAGTGATGAATGGCTAATACTGAGATCTGATAGAATAAACAAGAGTTTATGTGAGACCATGCTGAATGCTTTCGACAGATCCAGAAAGATAGAAGAGACCAGGTTGCCATCATTATGAAGATGGTTAATGGTATTAGTGAAGCTCATTAGGGCTGAGGTTGTACTGTGATTAGAGTGTAACCCATGCTGAGTGTTAGAAGATTACTGGATAAGAGATAGTCTAGAATTTGTGCGTGAATGCATTTTTCAAGAATTTTTGTTAAGTGGCTAGAATAGCTATGAGCTGGTAGTTGGAAAGTTCAGTTGAGTTTCCACCTTTGTGTAATGGGATGATGTATGCTATTTTCCAGATTGTTGGTACTTTCTGTTCAGAAATAGAGCAATTTATGAGTATTGATACTGGATATGAGATGGCTTCAGCAGAAATTTTAAGATATTCCGCGGGTAGATTATTACCTGTCAAGGTGGTTGGCTTGAGCTTTTTATAGTATTTTTTATAGTAGCTGTAGGGACAGGTTGGAAAGAAAAGTTGTTGGGATTATGCATTGCTGGTGAGTAAGTAGGAGGAGGAGAAGGGCAGTTGTTATTTGTGAGGGCAAGTATGGATGCAGTGAAAAATGTATTAAATTGTGTAGCTATGTTATCTGTGATGTTGATTAGTGCTGGGGTTGGGGTGATAACTTGTTCTGGATGTATGATTTGTTTAATAGCTGACCAGAACTTTTGTGGTTTTGTCTGATGTTTTATTTGGATGTTGGTATAGTGTTCCTTCTTATCCTGGCTTTTTTTGGCTTTATTTCTTAGTTCCACATATTTCTGTCAATTAGCTACAGCTTTATTATTAAGCCATTTTTCTCAAACCTTGTCTCTTGTTTTTAGTAAAGCGTAACCATAGGGTGATGTTGAATTTTATCCTGATTGTTCTGGGAGGAGCAAGTTTATTTAAGATGTTAAGAAAGGAGGAATTAAAATACTCTATGGCTGCATCTAAGGGGAGATATGTAAGAGATGCCCAGTTGCAGTGCTTGAGTATAGATACGAATTCTTGGGAATTAAAGTTTCTTTTGCTTCTGATTTGGTGATGGGTGGTGAGTCTTGTAGGATTAATTTGGTTGCGAAGTAGAAAGGTAGGAAGGTGGTCATTGACAATATCTATAAGACAGATGGAGAGTAATGAAAGAGTGGGATGGTTTGTGAGGATCCAATCAAGGATTGGTTCTTTTTTGATGTTTTGTCTACCCTGGTGGAATTGTGGATTATTTGGGAGAAGTCATGAAGATTAATATGATTTGTAGGGTTGAGCGAGTTATAGGAGTACCAATCAATGTTAAAGTCCCCCATTATAAGTGTTTCCTGAGGGAGGGATTCAGTTGTCCAGAGCAGGATATGTTCTAGGGCAGGAAGATTATTTCCGGGTGGGATATAAGTACCTACTATGTTTTTTGGAGTTAATTAGTAGTTTGGTAAACATTATTTCAGCATTCTTAAAATCTGGGATGACCAAGTTTATAGTTTCAAAGGTGAGGTTGTTTCTAAACAGTATAGTTATGCCACCACTTCTCTTGCCTATTCTATCCTACCTATGCATGTTGAAACCAGAGAGTATTATTTCATTGCTACTGACTTTGGGCTTTAGCCAAGTTTCTGTAATCACAGCAATGTCAGTTAGGTATAGTGAAATGGTGGCATGAAGTTGTTGTATCTTGTTAAGTATACTTTTAAGATTTATGTTGAGAATTAGTAGGTAAGATCTTTTCTGTTGAGGTTAGGGGATTTTGATACTGAGTGGTGGGTTAGAAGTTAGGCAGGGGAGCGTGACTTTTGGGGCCACGGTTAGGATTGATGTCTCCTCTGAGAATTACTTGTGATGTTATGTGAACAATCATTTATAGGTATTTATATACAGACTCATCATATTTTAGCGAGATGTGAGAATATGATTGATGAGGAAGAATAGCAAATGAGACTAGATTAATATTTTCAGTATTATAGAGAGTAGTGGATATTGTAAGATAGGTGTTTTTTTGTTGTGATGGGTAGGATAATGTGAATATATGGGGAGGTCTTGAAAATTAAATTCATTATGGTAGGATATCAGATGAACAAATAATGTTAGAATTAAGAGAGTTGAAAGGTAAAAAGGTAGTATATTAATTTTGTTAGGTTAGAGGTGGGCTATTGGAGATAGGAATAGTATGTAATATAGAGCTAATGTAGGGAGTTGGTTATAATAGTGATTAGGTATGTGTGTGATTTTTACTCTAGTAGTTTAAGTAAGGGCTTAATGGATATAATGATTAGTTATGGGAGGTGATGAATGCTTAATTAAGTGGAATGCGATGTTGAGAACAGGTTATGGTGAGATTGCTGGAATGGCTAGTTAGAGATAAATATGTGGGGGGGGGCAGGGGAGCAGAGTGAAACTGAATGAAGTGAGGGCGAATGGGGCAGATAGACTCTAGTGTGTGATGTTGAAAAAGGAACAATCTGTAAAAACTGGGAAAAGCTAAGATGTTTAACAACTTTCTAAATTCTATTCCACGTAATGAATGCACCAGGGTCTGTTTTTTTAGCATTACTATATCATTAAAGACAAATGGAGAGGGAAAGATTCACCTTAGGATACCCTGTATCTGGTAACTACTAAGATAGAACTTGGTGTTTAAAGGAGAAAATCAGAAGGGTAATTTTTTTTCTTTGTGGGGTGTAAGATGATATATAGAGGCTAGCAGCTGACACCCCTTGGAAGAGTGCTCTCTGTACAAAGTCTTAAAAGATTAATTTCCTTGGCAATTTACTTTAGTTAGAAGCACCTACATTGGTTTTTCTGCCCTGAATTGTTTGCAGAAACTGCTTCCAAATATTGCCATTTTCATGGAAAAACATATTGGAAATGAAGGCCATGATTGCAGAATGGGAAGATGGCACCCCCAAAAAGTCTTGAGATTAAAGATTGGAGAGTAAATTAGTTTTTCCTGCACTTAATTGTTTGTGTTAACTGCTTTGAAAAGTTGCCTGTTTCATGGAAAAACATACTGTAACTGAAGGCCACACTCTCAGAATGGGAAGGGGAACCCTGCAAAGTCTTCAGATTAAATAGTGGAGAGTAAATTACTTTTTCTGCACTTAAATGTTTGTGGAAACTACTTCCAAAAGTTGCCCGTTTTGTGGAAAAATGTACTGGAAATGAAGGCCACACTCAGCATGAGAAGGAGGACCCAGAGAAGTCTTCAGACTAAAGATTGGAGAGTAAATTAGTTTTTCTGCACTTAATTGTTTGTGGAAATGGTTTCTAAAAGTTGCCCATTTTGTGGAAAAATGTACTGGAAATGAAGGAACCCTGAGAAGTCTTCATATTAAAGACTGGAGAGTAATTACGAGGGATCACATGCAGAGGAGACAAACAGCTTCCATATATGAGTAGTTCCTTATTCTATGTCTGTACCTGTTGGATGTTTCAAACTTGGTAATGGTGCAGCCGCAGGCATCATGTTTGCAGTCATATTATGCAATCTTCAGCATAACACAGCCATGGTACTCACATTAGCTGGTAAATCCTACAGTGTACCACCAGAAATATGCAAGCAATGAGAATGTATCTTCATATAAGCAAACCCACATCAGTGATCGTCCTTGTCTGCTGTGTGCTGTGTTATATGTCTTCTCTACCTGGTTTGTGAACTACTGCACCAGTGTGATCAGCCAAGACTGCAATAGGTATGCCAAATACCCAACCAGGCAGATGCTGCCATTATAGAATTCATCCAGAAGGGCACAGCCATACCAGATGTTTGAGCCATGTGTCCTTCCATTCTCCTTTATTATGCAGGCATGACAATTGCTTATCAACTACACATTGAACAGAATTGGTAAATATGGTAGTAGGAAGGAGCATCATTTGTGGCAGGAGAATAGTTCATTACATATGTGAAACCCGTGGCATCAGTGACGCTGTAAATACCACCTGTGGGATGGAAGTCCCACATTAAAAGCAATCTCTTAGTAGCATCTTGGGCACATAAATACATTTACTTAGATGGACAACGAGGCATTCAAGGAAATGGTTTGGAATCCTGTTTGCATATGCTTACAATATCCCAATGACATCCCCAATAGGCCTCTGAAGTGACCCTGTGGTTAGGATGCTAACTAATGTCATTCTCTTGTTTTTCAGTGGTATTGGACATGCATATGCAGTGTACACATCCATGTTATGACATGTCACAGAGATAGTCAAGTGTGCGTATACCCATACAATAACATTCCAGTTGCAACCAGGTTACAAGCACTACAGCCAGACAAAATACTAATGCTGCCTGACTACCTGACATCTGTATCTTGGTGATTGACTGGGCTATGTAATTATCAAATTAATTCCTGCAGTGCTAACTATAGCCTGATTTGTGATAGAAACCCTCCTGTTCTATGTTGTGGTACTTTTTATAACACAAGAATTTTCAAGTTTTGTATATGAATTCAGATGTTTTTTAATTGCACACAAATCCATACGCTTCCATCTAGAGCATGGCAAACTCTTTTGAATACCTGGGATGCAGTAAATTTTAATTATGTGGGCTGAAGTTCATAGTCCTATGCTCTCCTTTCTGTGAACTGTGTGAATTCCAATGCCCTGATTTTAGCTGCACATCATACTAGCTAGTATGTGCTGCTTCTGAATCTTACCTAGCAACATAATGTATAGGGGAAATCACTCACTAGTATATATCAATATATGGTAGGAGAAAACATTTGTTATTAATTCATTCATACATTGCACCTTTGGCATGTTATATCTCTTATAACCTACAAACTTACTTAGACTCCTTACAATTTGCCAAACAATCAAGTTAAAAAGCATAAGCTAAGCAAATATAAATATTGTAAAGAGTGAATGCTACTGACAATGTACTTTTTGAAGTAATGTTGAAGAACTGTACAATAAAGTTCCAAGTAATAAAACAGGAAATGCATATTTCTGTCATAATGTTCCATAGTTACTCAGAAGAAGTTTAGGAGACCATGGAATAATGCCACCAAGAAACAGTGCAATGCAAATTAGCGTACTATCAAGATGTGCTTTTTGAGCATTACAAATGATGTAGTACGTAGCACAATGGAAGGCAGAATGTTCCATGACATTTTGGTGGAAGTAAGCCCATTGCAGGATGGTCAGCTGCTGAAATACTAGCACTTTGCTGAAAGGAACATTCATTGAAGAGGTCACTGCAGTCAGGTTTTGGCTGGTTTGCTGATCAAGTCCAGGGCTGACAGACAGTAAAGACCCCTGCATGGAGATTGTGAAGGGTTTGCATGCCCATGGGAAACATGTGAACTCAAAATGCAGATTTATTATTTTGGACTGACTTGCTTGTTTCAAAACTGGCTTCAGCTGACATGTAACCATGTATAAGTGGAATTCAGATATAGATAACATGGCTCACAAAACCTTTGAACTAACAGTGGTAAAAAGGAAGGAACACAATTGATTGCAAGAAACGGGTGTATGATGCTACCTGATCAAGACCTTCTATTATGGTTCAGTGTAGCTAAAGGTTTCCTGGTTATGATAAATCACATATGCCATATAACCTTCACCTCAACTGAAGAGCATGGAAGGTCTTTTTGTTAAAGACCAAGCTAGTAGTAAACCTATACATCTCAGACACAGGTACTGCTCAGCAACCTAGAGGTCAAACACTAGCCATATCTCAGTCATCTGTAGCGAGGATATGAGACACGGTTTCACATGAATGTTGAATATGTGGAGACCACTGAGTATTTCTAGATACCACCATGAAAGGACAAACACTTGTTCAAGCATTATGTAGGTCAACAAGCCTTCCAGTAGGGCTAACTATTGTACTCATGTATCACTCTGTGTCATATGGAAGCTGAAGCTATATCAAACATGTGCAGGAAAGGGGATAATCTCCATTAATATAAAACTTATGTGACACTGACATGTCTCCTACAAGGATACAGAGAGTGACACTGAGTCATATACCTGACAGATGAGAAACTTGTGCCTGTGCTAGATATTCTCGGACATTCTCCCACACTAACATGTACCATAGGGACATATCTTAGGTGCACATTGATTGCCATAATAGTAGTAACCAAGTGTAATAAACAGCAAAATTCAGATGGCTTGCTGCATGGTACATAGCTACATACATACCTCTCAACTGTACAGATTTTCCAGATTTTTGCCTCATATTTTTGGTCTGTTTTTCATTTGGGGTAAATCATTAAAGCCTGAGGTTCAACAATAATGACAGACATTTCAGTTTCAGACTTCATATCCTTCAGAAAAGTCATGCTAATGCATAGGTTCATGGGTTGGTACTAGGCTATCGGCCCTAGGGCCTATACAAGCCTAGCCATAACAATTCCCTGGCTATTTCTTCCCACAGTATTTACTTCCCTGGACCCCTGTCTAGCAGGGTGACTGACGTAATCCCCGGGGTGAATTTCCTATCTCCCATCCAATCATCAAGGTTCCTTTTGAAGAAGGCCAAAGAGGCGCTATGCTTGACATGTATGGGCAGTCTATTCCAGAGTCTCTGGAATCTCTGGGTCAGGAACCTGCCCTTCCAGCATGTTTTGTTCATTGTGATGACAGGGAGCATGCATGTCTCAGGGATTGGGATTTCTTTAAGTGTAGCAAGTCCAACAGCTCTGGGTTTGACATGGCCTTGTATGTTAAGCAGAGATTGCCTCTGGGTAGACGATATGCGACAGAGTATAGCTGGAGTTTTTCTAGATGGTCAGCATAGGGCATCTGCTTTAGGCTTGTGATTCTTTTAGTGAGGTATTTCTGCAGCCTTTCCAGTTGTTGCAGATGTCTTGAGAGGTACATACCAAACGGGGCGTTGTATTCTATAATGGGTCTAATGAGGGATGAGTACAGTGGGACAATGACCTCCTTTTTTCTGGATGAAAAGCCCTTAGTGATGAGGTGTGCCACATAGAAGGATTTCCTGACTGTTGTGGCGATGTGGTTATCGAAGGTGAGACCACTGTCCACCTGTGTCCCTAAGTCTCTTATCACACTTTCGGTGTTTAGTGTACTGCACCTAAGTGGTAATTCACGGGTACATGTTTTTTTTCAAAGGGGATACCTGTACATTTCTTGGCATTGAGCTTGAGCCCATGGCTCTGGCACCAAGCATATGTTTCTGTAAAGCCCTTTTGTAGAATATTCACATCATTTGGGGATTCAATAATGGCTCCCAATTTACAGTCATCTGTGAACTTTGTTAGCCAGAGTCCCTTAGTGTTGGCCTGTACTTCAGAGAAGTAGATGCCAAACAAGAGCAGTCCCATGACTGAACCCTGAGGTACTCCACTTGTCACTTGTCTGGAGCTGGATTTGGAGTTGGTTACTTTTACAGTGTGGGTTCTGTCAGTAATCAGTTGACAACCCATCGAGTGACGTAGGGATTAATGCCCAGCTTAGTAAGTTTATCTATGATTCCATTGTAGGGGATGGTATCAAAGGCCTTGGCAAGGTCCAGATAGGCTGTGTGGACCACATTACCCTTGTCCATGGCTCTGGAGACTGAATCGAAGAAGTCAATCAGGTTCAGGAGACAAGATCAGCCCTTCACGAACCCAAGCTGCGTGGGGTCCAGTGTTTGAAGGTTGCCAATGTCTTTGTTTATAAGTTCCATGATAATACGTTCCATGGCCTTGCAGATCAGGCTCGTCAGACTGATGGGGCAGTAGTTTCCTGGATCCAAGGTGGATCCCCCCTTGTGGAGTGGGATAACTGTAGCTGTGCGCCACTCAGTGGACATGACGGCTGAGGTGAGGCTATGATTAAACATGACACTTAGGTGAGGTGCCAGTTCATTTTGTAGTTCATGTAGTACACAGCCTGGGATGTCATCTGGTCCCATGGATGCTGTATTCTTAGCTTTGGAGAGTGCGTTTTTACCCATGTGGCCATTATTACTGGAATTTGGCAATCTTTTGGTATTGAGATAACCTGTTATTCTATCAACTTTCTAAGTTTGTAAGAGTAATATTTAAAAATTGTCCCTATTTCGGGGCCTTTGTCCCACTTTTATTTGTGGCTTTGTCTAGATTTCTTGCTCTAAGAGTTTGAGAGGTATGGCTACATATGAATGGTGGTGAAAGATGTGTATGACATGTTGAAATGGTATCCCACTTTACAACACTAGGCAAGGCTGAACAGATAGGCACAGTCCCTTCCATGCTATACAACATGCTACTGAAGAGGTGTCAGAAACAGGTCAGCATGTTGCTGGCATAGTGCAGGACAAAAATGTGATTTTCTGCAGAGTATTGATGAGATGAACCCCCAAGAATATAAAATGGCACAAATCACACTGTGGACTATGCCGAGGCAATCAAGTGGAGTATATATATTGTCTCTTGGATTTTTAAACATTGTAACATTCAAATATGGATGTTATGAGTCATGCCAGAGTCACTAGCAAGTGTAATTGAAATGTGCACAAAATAATGTAACAGTATCTACCTATGCCTTGGACAATCTGCAGCAGAGTGTATGCTGGGCAATGTATAGTCTATGTAAAGTGTACATCAGAAACAGCATCCATTTATACAAATGTGGTAAACCACATACAGAACATCTATTTACACAAATATAACAAATAACAAAGTCAGTCATTCACACAGTACACAATACATTCTATTGCAAAGGATCAGATGGCCATTACCTTATGCAGAAACTGCACAACACAGAGTGCTATTCTGATGCTACCATGGTGTGTAGGTGTCAGCAAGTAGCCAGCATGCATTGCCATCCCACCGTGCAAAGTGCATCCATTAGCAGCTGGATGTGCAGATGCCAAGTTTGTATGTTTTGATTTGGTTGTAGCAGCATGCTCCTTCTTTGAAGACACAAGGTGATCATAGAGAAGTGAATTAATGGATGTGGTAATTAATCATATTGGCAGATATGATTAAAAAAAGAGGTGGCTAGCCTAGTGAGACTAACCTGGTTAGCACTGGATGGTTAAATAAATAATTTAACTAAATAAATAAATAAAATGGCTTCATAAATGCCAGATGCGGAGTTATGCAATGTTTTTCCAGAGTGTGTGTGTGTGTGTGTGTGTGTGTGTGTGTGTGTGTGTGTGTGTGTGTGTGTGTGTGTGTGTGTGTGTGTGTGCGTGCGCGTGTGTGTGTGTGTGTGTGTGTGTGTGTGTACGGAACAATTGTGACATGTATGGCACAGGTTTTTCTCTACATTCCGTACACAGCCAGTATTATTTGTACCTTAATATCCCATAGATTAATCATACCAGCACCTGCAGTACCATGCAGCAACCCAACAGTCTAAGGTGGAAAGGACCACAACCAATTAATACTGACAGTGGATGGTCTATCAAGTCAGTAAGATGTAACAGTATGATTGTATCATCCACTGATGGTGTGGATGTAGACTATAAAATTACATGGGCCACACCCTGCACACCAACTTGGGTCCTATAGCAGGCATCAAATGAGTCAAGGAATGTGGTGCAGGATATGTGACAAAAAGGAGGTACTGCCAGCACAGCTATCTAGAATTTTGTAAATAATAATATGTCATTTGTGAATATCAAAATGATCTGTATAAGATGCTTGTTTTACAAATGCATTAGAACTGTATGCCGTGTGTATATCAAACTGATTTATACAGACATTTGTGTTGAAAAGGAATGTGTAAAGTGCTTGTTTGAAATGCATCCCATGTGTGCCTTACTGGAGAGAACAGAAATGTACATGCACTACTGTAACAGTTTAAATGTATATGTTTTAACAGAGGAAACTGGAGGGTTAATCTCAGTCCAGAAAACTTTAGAAAAATATCTTAAATTAAATCATTTTATAGGCTAGGCCATAAAGATGCTGTCTCACAGGTTTCAAGGCAGCCAGACACAAAGTCTGTACTAGGAAACATTCTATATTGTCTTTGGGTGAACTAATTACTACTCTGGAAGCATGGAGGAATGCAATTGTTTTATGACTTCCAGTACCTGCCAAATATCCGAGCAAAAGCCCTTGTGTGTATATTTTTACAGGTAGGTGCTATGTCCTGCAAGCTTCCAGCAATGGGGGTTTTGCATGGGAACTAGAAGTCAGAGGACCAGAAATGACGTCATTCT